>NW_024100149.1:0-6165 GCF_016545835.1 Crotalus tigris | reverse complement strand
GGAAAAGGCCCTATATATTTTGATCCAAGTTTTTTACAGAGTTGTAGGGACTTTAGTATTTTGTAGATAAGTACACCATTTCTCCTATAATGAATGGTGTAGGCTCAACCCTTTTTTATTGGCTTGTGCTTTGTATGCCTGCCTAGCTTCATCTAGTGCTTTTCTAACTATTGGCCAGGTGTTTTGTAATTGTTCCATCCATTCTTTCAGTGATGGGATTTCCGGTTTGTTTGGGATTAATTCTGGCATGGGGTTGAAACTTTGACCGTTGGCTATTTGAAAAGGAGTGTAACCTGTGCTGGAGTGGACTGCATTATTGAGGCAACTTCTGCGAAAGGGAGTAAGTACCGGCCCACTCGAGTCTGCTGGAAAACTAAGAAAAACATCTTAAATATTGCTTAAGTACGGAGTCATTTTTCCGCCCCCCCATTTCCTTGAGGGTGGTGGCTAGATTCAGTCCCTGAGTGGTTCCTAAGAGGGAAGAAATTCCTTCCCAAAATGCAGACGTAAATTGCACCACCCCCGCTCAGAGATGATGCGTTGGGTGACCATTCAATCTGTAAAGTGTTGGATTGAAAGTTTTGCTAAGGCTTTTGCAGTGGGGAATCCTTTTGGCAAGGGATAAAAACAAAAAAAAAAAAGGGCAACCTGTTGGACAACAAGTCCAGTGGACCGTCCAGAACGCAGTCTTCCATTGCTTCTGGCAATTTCCACTAAAAATCCATGGCATAGTTCCCTCCAGGGGGCTGAGGGAATTGCCACTGGTTGTAACAGCCCTGGCGATTTCCCTTGCAACCTCTTTGCTGATGCACAGGTTGGGCAGCTGGCAACATAACTTTCTATGTCCTTTTTTATTGATGGCCACCAAAATTGCCGTTTAATTAAGTGTAAAGTTTTTACAAATCCAAAATGCCCTGCTGATTTTGTTTCATGGCAAAGTTGCATGAAAGTTAGTCTTTGAGTTGTTGGTATATATAACTTTTTCCCATACCCAAGAAAACCCGTCTTCATTGTGCACACATTTTTGTTTTTCTGGAACCATTCATCTGTTTCCAAGCTTTTTCTGAAGTCAAATCCCAGTTTGGCTGTCCAGTTGTGGTTTTATTTTGGCTGGGTTTTGTGGTTACTGGTGCTGCCAGTTGTGACTCTGCCATTATTGGTCTAGAGTCTGTGGTTCGTGCGATGTTATATTGGGGCATGCGAGATAGAGCATCTGCCAGGAAGTTCTTTCTTCCTGGTAAATGTTTGAGCTTAAATTGGAATTGGTGAAAATGCTGGGACCAGCGGGCTTGTTTGGGATTGATTTTCCTGGAAGTTTTCAGGGCTTCTAAATTTTTGTGATCAGTCCACACCTGGAAGGGGATTTTGTTGCCTTCCAGGAACTGTCGCCAAGTGAGTAATGCCCAACGTATCCCATAAGCCTCCTTCTCCCATACGGGCCAGCGCTGTTCTGTTTCCGTGAGTTTCTTGGATGTATATGCACAGGGTTGCAATACAGCATCATCATTTTCTTGTAATAGCACAGCCCCCACTGCCACATCACTTGCATTTGCCTGTATTACGAAGGGCTTGTCCATGTCTGGGTGCCTTAGTATTGGTTCGGCAGAAAAAAGTCTCTTTAGTCTCTCAAACGCTGCTTGGCACTCCATTGTCCATGTTAGTGGCTGGCTAGGTTTTACTGAGGATGCTCCCTTCGTTTTTAGTAAGTTAGTGAGGGGCAAGGCTATTCTGGGCAAATGAGGGGATGAATTGGCGGTAAATTTTGCAAAGCCCAGGAAAACTTTTGTAGTGCTTTCTTGTGCGGGTGGTGGGTGCCCCCAATTTAGTACTGCTTTGACCTTCTCCGGGTCCATTTCAATGCCCGTGGGGAATATGCGATAGCCTAGGTAGTTTCCTTTCCTGGTGGAATTCGCATTTTGAGAGTTTGGCATATAGGTGGGCAGCTCGCAGCTTCTTTAAAACCGCTCTGACAAGGTTGACATGTTCCTCTTTTGTTTCGGTGAAGATAAGAATGTCGTCCAAGTAAACAAGGACACCCTTAAACAGGTGCTCCCTTAGAACGTCATTGATTAATTGCATAAAGACTGCAGGGCCCCCTTGTAATCCAAATGGCAAGACTTTGAATGGATAGCACCCCATGGGGCAGTTAAATGCAGTCTTCCATTCGTCCCCTTCCTTGATTCTCACGCGATAGTAAGCTTCCCTTAAGTCTAGTTTAGAAAAAATTTTCCCTTTCGATAGGTGTGACAGCATGTCTTTCATGAGGGGCAGCGGGTTTAGGTTGCTTTCACTGATTGTATTCAGGGCCCTATAATCCACGCATAAACGTAAAGAGCCATCCTTCTTCTCTCTAAAAAGGACCGGGGCAGCCACTTTAGGCTTGGCTGGCTCAATGAAACCTCTATCCAGGTTTTTTTTTATAAATCTTTCCATTTCCTCCTTCTCCTTTGGGCTCATGGAGTATAATCTGGGCTTCGGGAGTTTTGCCCCAGGCTTGAATTCAATGGTACAGTCTGTGGGTCGGTGGGGGGGAAGCTCATTCGCCCTCTCCTCACTGAAGACTTCAGCAAGGTCCCTATATTCCTCTGGTATTTCTGTTAATCTTTTTTCCTCTCCTATGGATGCTTTTTCTATTCTTGATTCTGGTAGCCTCTCTTGGGGTTTTAAGTCCATAGGGTCCCCCTTCGGGAATTTGATTTCTGTCGTCCTCCAATTTACCCAGGGTTCCATTTTTTCAACCATTCCATCCCTAGAATCATTGGGCATTCCATACCTGGGGTCACCACAAACGTTAAGTCCTCTTCATGGTTGCCCAGGGAGAGATGTATTGGCAAAGTGGCTAGGGTAGCTGGCACCCCCCCTGCTATGGATCCATCTAGCTGGCCAAATGAGATTGGTTGTTCCAGTCTCCTGGATGGGATGCCACATGATTCCCCACTAGTGTTGGGCTAATGAGGCAGCAGGTGCCAGCCAGAGTCATTAAGGCTTTCATCTTACAGCTTCGGGCATTGGGGGGGATTAATATAGTCACTGTTTTGAAGATGGGTGTGATGCATCCACTTACCAGGGTTCGCCCTCCGAGCTGTCATCTGAGGCATCCACCGGCCCTGTGGTGTAGGCTGGAGTTCTTTCCCCTTGGTGAGCAGAGGTGGGGGTTTCTGCAATTTCCATCATTCTCATGGCTGTTTTTTTTGGCTTAGCTGAATACTCTCTGGGTTTGTTGATTGGGGATCTGTCTGGGTTGTGCTGGGGGGCCTTTGAGCGGCATTCTACAGCTCGATGCCCTTCTCTTCCGCACTTGAAACATCCCATTTGCTTCTTGGCTGTATCCGATGATTTCACAGGTTGGTGTGTCAGCTCAGGCGGGGGGCGGCTCCATTGTTTTCTTCGGCGGTGCCTCTTCAATATGTCGATCTCTGCTTCCTCTGCCAAGACGTACCATTCCTCAAGTCGATGTGGGTCCCCTCGGGGCAGGCAAGCATCATATAGATCCTAGTTTAGTCCGTCTTTGAAATGGCCAAGGAGGATGTCTTCTGGCCAATTCAGTTTGCTGGCAATGGCCCGGAATTCTTGTGGATACTCGGCCACTGGGCGTTTGCCTTGCCTCATCGTTGTTATTCTTTCACGGGCTTTGCGATCAGCCAGGGGGTCTTCAAATCGTCTTCTCAAAGAGGACATTGAAAACGGTGAAGTTACTGAGTTCTGCGGGCATTGGAGCTCATGCAAGTTCACTACCCAATCCGCAGCTGGTCCATCCAGGGCAGATTGCACGATCCGGATGCGGGCTTTGTCGCTGGGAATATCCTGCCCATATTCCTCCATGTAGCTGAGGACTTGGGTTAGGAAAAACCCCAAGCGTGTTGGATCCCCTTTGAATTTCACTTCCAACGGTGGACGTCTTGGAATGGATCGGTGCCTCTGTTGTGGGTGGTAGTGCCTTCCGTCCAGATTGCCATCTGTGGTCCGGTAGGGGGTGGGAGCTCCTGGATCAGTCGATGTCCCTGGGGTTGCAGGTTCCACGTCCCCCTCGGTGTCTCTCCCTTTGCGGCTCCAGGAACTGGGGCGGCCGTAGGGCTCAGTATTCTCCTCTCCTAGGGAGCTGAGAGTTCTCTTCATCAGGTCAATAGCTTTCTCTAGGATCCAGTCTGAGTATGGTACCCAGCTTCCTCCCTCTTCACTTGCGTGCAGGGATTTCTCCATCTCCTGCTTCCATTCTGGTTGTTTGGTCCCCCGTCTCAGGGTCACCTTTCTTGATTCCTTTCTCCACTCACTTTTCTTTCCAACGTTCATCGACCAGAGAGGCTTGTGGTCCTGTGTCTCCACCACTTCTTCTCCCGAGGAATCTGACCTCTCAGATCCCAACATCTGGCAAGGTTCCAACTGGGTCAGCGGCTCTCTTTCCAGGGAGTTTTCCCCCTCTCTTTCTCCATTGTCTGACATTGTCAGAATCCAATCATATTTCATCTTTAATTATCAAATATAGAAACTCCCAATTCTGCCTTCTCTGGATTCTGCCATCAGAGGGAGAGAAGGGGGAGAACAAAGGGGCTTTATGGCCCTCACTTCCTTCAGTACACTTCAAAGAGCTGAATGCGGAATGTGTGTTTATTGTAACATCAAAGCGTTAGCACTAGAGGACCTTATCATAACAAAGCAGGGTATTTGCCTTTCATGTAGTTACCTGAAGTCTCCATCCAGATGGAAGAAAGAAGAAAGGGGGTGGAATTGTGATACTTGAAACTATCACTGGAAGGGGGGTTGATTGGGGGGGACTACTGGGGAACCCCTTAAAACCTTGAATGGGAGAGCTTGAACCCCAAGTCCTGTCTAGCATGCCTGCAACCATTTTCTCTTAATAAAGGATTCCTGTTGGAAGAATTATTCAAAGAGTTCTGTCTTCTTAAGATGCAAAGTGGGGTGGGTCCTTACATTAGACAGGACTTGCAAAATTAATACACCTGGAAGGGAGACCCTTGCCGGGGGATTTTGCAAAAATTTACCATGTCAGACAATGGAGCAAGAGAGGGGGAAAACTCCCTGGAAAGAGAGCCGCTGACCCAGTTGGAACCTTGCCAGATGTTGGGATCTGAGAGGTCAGATTCCTCGGGAGAAGAAGTGGTGGAGACACAGGACCACAAGCCTCGCTGGTCGATGAACGTTGTAAAGAAAAGTGAGTGGAGAAAGGAATCAAGAAAGGTGACCCTGAGACGGGGGACCAAGCAACCAGAATGGAAGCAGGAGATGGAGAAATCCCTGCACGCAAGTGGAGGAAGCTGGGTACCGTACTCAGACTGGATCCTAGAGAAAGCTATTGACCTGATGAAGAGAACTCTCAGCTCCCTAGGAGAGGAGAATACTGAGCCCTACGGCCGCCCCAGTTCCTGGAGACACAAAGGGAGAGACACCGAGGGGGACGTGGAACCTGCAACCCCAGGGACATCTACTGATCCAGGAGCCCCCACCCCCTACCGGACCACAGATGGCAATCTGGACGGAAGACACTACCAACCACAACGGAGGCACCGATCCATTCCAAGACGTCCACCGTTGGAGGTGAAATTCAAAGGGGAGCCAACACGCTTGGGGTTTTTCCTAACCCAAGTACTCAGCTACATGGAGGAATATGGGCAGGACATTCCCAGCGACCAAGCCCGCATCCGGATCGTGCAATCTGCCCTGGATGGACCAGCTGCGGATTGGGTAGTGAACTTGCATGACTCCAATGCCCCAGAACTCAGTAACTTCAACCGTTTCATGTCCTCTTTGAGAAGACGATTTGAAGACCCCCTGGCTGATCGCAAAGCACGTGAAAGAATAACAACGATGAGGCAGGGCAAACGCCCAGTGGCTGAGTATACACAAGAATTTCGGGCCATTGCCAGCAAACTGAATTGGCCAGAAGACATCCTCCTTGGCCATTTCAAAGACGGACTAAACTATGATCTATATGATGATTGCCTGCCCCGAGGGGACCCACATCGACTTGAGGAATGGTACGTCTTGGCAGAGGAAGCAGAGATCGACATATTGAAGAGGCACCGCCGAGGAAAACAATGGAGCTGCCCCCTGCCTGAGCTGACACACCAACCGGTGAAATCATCGGATACAGCCAAGAAGCAAATGGGGTGTTTCAAGTGCGGACGAGAAGGGCATCGAGCTATAGAA
>NW_024100148.1:0-51759 GCF_016545835.1 Crotalus tigris | reverse complement strand
CACCATGAACTCGGATAGAAAAATGGACACTGCCAGAACACTCAGAGTGCTTGGGTACGGTTAGGAGGGAACTGACTTTTCTAGTCTACCGTAACTATGTTTCCTTTTAAAATACATGGGAAAATCCCACTGGAGGAAAATTCCAGTTAGGTTTAGGGTTAGGTCACCATGAACTCGGAGAGAAAAATGGACACTGCCAGAACACTCAGAATGCTTCGGTATGGTTAAGAGGGCACTGACTTTTCTAGTCTACCGTTTCTATGTTTCCTGGTAAAATACATGGGAAAATCCTATTGGAGGAAAATTCCAGTTAGGATTAGGGTTAGGTCACCATGAACTATGATAGAAAAATGGATACTGTCAGCACACTTAGAATGCTTGGGTATGGTTAGGAGGGCAATGACTTTTCTTATCTACCCTATCAATGTTTCCACGTAAAATACATGGGAAAATCCCATTGGAGGAAAATTCTACTTAGGGTTAGGGTTAGGTCACCATGAACTCGGATAGAAAAATGGACACTGTCTGCACACTCAGAGTGCTTGGGTACGGTTAGGAGGGCACTGACTTTTCTAGTCTACCGTAACTATGTTTCCTCGTAAAATACATGGGAAAATCCTATTGGAGGAAAATTCAAGTTAGGGTTAGGGTTAGGTCACCATGAACTCGGATACAAAAAGGGATACTGTCAACACACTCAGAGTGCTTTCGTACGGTTAGGAGAGAACTGACTTTTCTAGTCTACCGTAACTATGTTTCCTCGTAAAATACATGGGAAAATCCTATTGGAGGAAAATTCAAGTTAGGGTTAGGGTTAGGTCACCATGAACTCGGATACAAAAATGGATACTGTCAGCACACTCAGAGTGCTTTCGTACGGTTAGGAGAGAACTGACTTTTCTAGTCTACCGTAACTATGTTTCCTGGTAAAATACATGGGAAAATCCCATTTGAGGAAAATTCCAGTTAGGATTAGGGTTAGGTCACCATGAACTCAGAGAGAAAAATTGACACTGCCAGCATACTCAGAGTGCTTGGGTATGGTTCGGAGGGCACTGACTTTTCTAGTCCACCGTATCTATGTTTCCTGGTAAAAAACATGGGAAAATCCCATTTGAAGAAAATTCCACTTAGGGTTAGGGTTAGCTCACCATGAACTCGGATAGAAAAATGGACACTGCCAGAACACTCAGAGTGCTTGGGTATGGTTAAGAGGGCCCTGAATTTTCTAATCTACCGTATCTATGTTTCCTGGTAAGAAACATGGGAAAATCTCAGTGGAGGAAAATTCCACTTAGGGTTAGGGTTACCTCACCTTGAACTCGGATAGAAAAATGAACACTGCCAGAACACTCAGATTGCTTGGGTACGGTTAAGAGGGCACTTACTTTTCTAGTCTACCGTATCTATGTTTCCTGGTAAAATACATGGGAAAATCCCATTGGAGGAAAATTCCACTTAGGGTTAGGGTTAGCTCACCATGAACTCGGATAGAAAAATGGACACTGCCAGAACACTCAGAGTGCTTGGGTACGGTTATGAGGGAACTGACTTTTCTAGTCTACCATAACTATGTTTCCTGGTAAAATACATGGGAAAATCCTATTGGAGGAAAATTTCAGTTAGGATTAGGGTTAGGTCACCATGAACTATGATAGAAAAATGGATACTGTCAGCACACTTAGAATGCTTGGGTATGGTTAGGAGGGCAATGACTTTTCTTATCTACTCTATCAATGTTTCCTGGTAAAATACATGGGAAAATCCCATTGGAGGAAAATTCCAGTTAGGGTTAGGGTTAGGTCACCATGAACTCGGATAGATAAATGGACACTACCAGCACAGTCAGAGTGATTGGGTACGGTTAGGACGGCACTGACTTTTATAGTCTACCGTATCTATGTTTCCAGGTAAAATACATGGGAAAATCCCATTGGAGGAAAATTCTACTTAGGGTTAGGGTTAGGTCACCATGAACTCGGATAGAAAAATCGACACTGTCAGCACACTCAGAGTGCTTGGGTACAGTTAGGAGGGCACTGACTTTTCTAGTCTACCGTAACAATGTTTCCTTTTAAAATACATGGGAAAAACCTATTGGAGGAAAATTCCAGTTAGGGTTAGGGTTAGGTCACCATGAACTCGGAGAGAAAAATGGACACTGCCAGAACACTCAGAATGCTTGGTTATGGTTAAGATGGCACTGACTTTTCTAGTCTACCGTTTCTATGTTTCCTGGTAAAATACATGGGAAAATCCTATTGGAGGAAAATTCCAGTTAGGATTAGGGTTAGATCACCATGAACTATGACAGAAAAATGAATACTGTCAGCACACTTAGAATGCTTGGGTATGGTTAGGATGGCAATGACTTTTCTTATCTACCCTATCAATGTTTCCTGGTAAAATACATGGGAAAATGCCATTGGAGGAAAATTTCACTTAGGGTTAAGGTTAGGTCACCATGAATTTGGATCAAAAAATGCACACTACCAGCACAGTCAGAGTGATTGGGTACGGTTAGGAGGGCACTGACTTTTCTAGTCTACCGTATCTATGTTTCCAGGTAAATATGGGAAAATTCCATTGGAGGAAAATTCTACTTAGGGGTTAGGGTTAGGTCACCTTGAACTTGGATAGAAAAATGGACACTGACAGCACACTCAGAGTGCTTGGGTACGGTTAGGAGGGCACTGACTATTCTAGTCTGCCGTAACTATGTTTCCTCGTAAAATACATGGGAAAATCCTATTGGAGGAAAATTCCAGTTAGGTTTAGGGTTAGGTCACCATGAACTCAGAGAGAAAAATGGACACTGCCAGCACACTCAGAGTGCTTGGGTATAGTTAAGAGGGCACTGACTTTTCTAGTCTACTGTATCTATGTTTTCTGCTAAAATACATGGGAAAATCCCATTAGAGGAAAATATCACTTAGGATTAGGGTTAGGTCACCATGAACTCAGAGAGAAAAACTCAGAGTGCTTGGGTATGGTTAGGAGAGGGTTAGGGTTAGGGTTAGGGTTAGCTCACCATGAACTCGGATAGAAAAATGGACACTGCCAGAACACTCAGAGTGCTTGGGTATGGTTAAGAGGGCACTGACTTTTCTAGTCTACCGTATCTATGGTTCCTGGTAAAATACATGGGAAAATCCCATTGGAGGAAAATTCCACTTAGGGTTAGGGTTAGCTCACCATGAACTCGGATAGAAAAATGGACACTGCCAGAACACTCAGAGTGCTTGGGTACGGTTAGGAGGGAACTGACTTTTCTAGTCTACCATAACTATGTTTCCTGGTAAAATACATGGGAAAATCCTATTGGAGGAAAATTCCAGTTAGGATTAGGGTTAGGTCACCATGAACTATGATAGAAAAATGGATACTGTCAGCACACTTAGAATGCTTGGGTATGGTTAGGAGGGCAATGACTTTTCTTATCTACCCTATCAATGTTTCCTGGTTAAATACATGGGAAAATCCCATTGGAGGAAAATTCCACTTAGGGTTAGGGTTAGCTCACCATGAACTCGGATAGAAAAATGGACACTGCCAGAACATTCAGAATGCTTGGGTATGGTTAGGAGGGCACTGATTTTTCTACTCTACCGTATCTATGTTTCCTGGTAAAAAACATGGGAAAATTCCATTGGAGGAAAATTCCACTTAGGGTTAGGGTTAGCTCACCATGAACTATGATAGAAAAATGGATACTCTCAGCACACCTAGAGTGCTTGAATATGGTTAGGAGGGCAATGACTTTTCTAGTCTACCGTAACTATGTTTCCTGGTAAAATACATGGGAAAATCCTATTGGAGGAAAATTCCAGTTAGGATTAGAGTTAGGTCACCATGAACTCAGAAAGAAAAATGGACACTGCCAGCAAACTCAGAGTGCTTGGGTATGGTTCGGAGGGCACTGACTTTTCTAGTCTACCGTATCTATGTTTCCAGGTAAAATACATGGGAAAATCCCTTTGGAGGAAAATTCTACTTAGGGTTAGGGTTAGGTCACCATGAACTCGGATAGAAAAATGGACACTGTCAGCACACTCAGAGTGCTTGGGTACAGTTAGGAGGGCACTGACTTTTCTAGTCTACCGTAACTATGTTTCCTTTTAAAATACATGGGAAAATCCTACTGGAGGAAAATTCCAGTTAGGTTTAGGGTTAGGTCACCATGAACTCGGAGAGAAAAATGGACACTGCCAGAACACTCAGAATGCTTCGGTATGGTTAAGAGGGCACTGACTTTTCTAGTCTACCGTTTCTATGTTTCCTGGTAAAATACATGGGAAAATCCCATTGGAGGAAAATTCCACTTAGGGTTAGGGTTAGCTCACCATGAACTCGGATAGAAAAATGGACACTGCCAGAACACTGAGAGTGCTTGGGTACGGTTAGGAGGGAACTGACTTTTCTAGTCTACCATAACTATGTTTCCTGGTAAAATACATGGGAAAATCCTATTGGAGGAAAATTCCAGTTAGGATTAGGGTTAGGTCACCATGAACTATGATAGAAAAATGGATACTGTCAGCACACTTAGAATGCTTGGGTATGGTTAGGAGGGCAAGACTTTTCTTATCTACCCTATCAATGTTTCCTGGTTAAATACATGGGAAAATCCCATTGGAGGAAAATTCCACTTAGGGTTAGGGTTAGCTCACCATGAACTCGGATAGAAAAATGGACACTGCCAGAACATTCAGAATGCTTGGGTATGGTTAGGAGGGCACTGATTTTTCTACTCTACCGTATCTATGTTTCCTGGTAAAAAACATGGGAAAATTCCATTGGAGGAAAATTCCAGTTAGGATTAGAGTTAGGTCACCATGAACTCAGAAAGAAAAATGGACACTGCCAGCAAACTCAGAGTGCTTGGGTATGGTTCGGAGGGCACTGACTTTTCTAGTCTACCGTATCTATGTTTCCAGGTAAAATACATGGGAAAATCCCTTTGGAGGAAAATTCTACTTAGGGTTAGGGTTAGGTCACCATGAACTCGGATAGAAAAATGGACACTGTCAGCACACTCAGAGTGCTTGGGTACAGTTAGGAGGGCACTGACTTTTCTAGTCTACCGTAACTATGTTTCCTTTTAAAATACAAGGGAAAATCCTACTGGAGGAAAATTCCAGTTAGGTTTAGGGTTAGGTCACCATGAACTTGGAGAGAAAAATGGACACTGCCAGAACACTCAGAATGCTTCGGTATGGTTAAGAGGGCACTGACTTTTCTAGTCTACCGTTTCTATGTTTCCTGGTAAAATACATGGGAAAATCCTATTGGAGGAAAATTCCAGTTAGGATTAGGGTTAGGTCACCATGAACTATGATAGAAAAATGGATACTGTCAGCACACTTAGAATGCTTGGGTATGGTTAGGAGGGCAATGACTTTTCTTATCACCCTATCAATGTTTCCAGTAAAATACATGGGAAAATCCCATTGGAGGAAAATTCTACTTAGGGTTAGGGTTAGGTCACCATGAACTCGGATAGAAAAATGGACACTGTCTGCACACTCAGAGTGCTTAGGTACGGTTAGGAGGGCACTGACTTTTCTAGTCTAACGTAACTATGTTTCCTCGTAAAATACATGGGAAAATCCTATTGGAGGAAAATTCAAGTTAGGGTTAGGGTTAGGTCACCATGAACTCGGATACAAAAAGGGATACTGTCAGCACACTCAGAGTGCTTTCGTACGGTTAGGAGAGAACTGACTTTTCTAGTCTACCGTAACTATGTTTCCTGGTAAAATACATGGGAAAATCCCATTTGAGGAAAATTCCAGTTAGGATTAGGGTTAGGTCACCATGAACTCAGAGAGAAAAATTGACACTGGCAGCATACTCAGAGTGCTTGGGTATGGTTCGGAGGGCACTGACTTTTCTAGTCCACCGTATCTATGTTTCCTGGTAAAAAACATGGGAAAATCCCATTTGAGGAAAATTCCACTTAGGGTTAGGGTTAGCTCACCATGAACTCGGATAGAAAAATGGACACTGCCAGAACACTCAGAGTGCTTGGGTATGGTTAAGAGGGCCCTGACTTTTCTAGTCTACCGTATCTATGTTTCCTGGTAAGAAACATGGGAAAATCTCAGTGGAGGAAAATTCCACTTAGGGTTAGGGTTACCTCACCTTGAACTCGGATAGAAAAATGAACACTGCCAGAACACTCAGATTGCTTGGGTATGGTTAAGAGGGCACTGACTTTTCTAGTCTACCGTATCTATGATTCCTGGTAAAATACATGGGAAAAATCCCATTGGAGGAAAATTCCACTTAGGGTTAGGGTTAGCTCACCATGAACTCGGATAGAAAAATGGACACTGCCAGAACACTCAGAGTGCTTGGGTACGGTTAAGAGGGCCGTGACTTTTCTAGTCTACCGTATCTATGTTTCCTGGTAAGAAACATGGGGAAATCCCATTGGAGGAAAATTCTACTTAGGGTTAGGGTTAGGTCACCATGAACTCGGATAGAAAAATGGACACTGTCAGCACACTCAGAGTGCTTGGGTACAGTTAGGAGGGCACTGACTTTTCTAGTCTACCGTAACAATGTTTCCTTTTAAAATACATGGGAAAAATCTATTGGAGGAAAATTCCAGTTAGGGTTAGGGTTAGGTCACCATGAACTCGGAGAGAAAAATGGACACTGCCAGAACACTCAGAATGCTTGGTTATGGTTAAGATGGCACTGACTTTTCTAGTCTACCGTTTCTATGTTTCCTGGTAAAAAACATGGGAAAATCCTATTGGAGGAAAATTCCAGTTAGGATTAGGGTTAGATCACCATGAACTATGACAGAAAAATGAATACTGTCAGCACACTTAGAATGCTTGGGTATGGTTAGGAGGGCAATGACTTTTCTTATCTACCCTATCAATGTTTCTGGTAAAATACATGGGAAAATCCATTGGAGGAAAATTCCAGTTAGGGTTAGGGTTAGGTCACCATGAACTCGGAGAGAAAAAGGACACTTCAGAGTGCTTGGGTACGGTTAGGAGGGAACTGACTTTTCTAGTCTACCATAACTATGTTCCTGGTAAAATACATGGGAAAATCCTATTGGAGGAAAATTTCAGTTAGGATTAGGGTTAGGTCACCATGAACTATGATAGAAAAATGGATACTGTCAGCACACTTAGAATGCTTGGGTATGGTTAGGAGGGCAATGACTTTTCTTATCTACCCTATCAATGTTTCCTGGTTAAATACATGGGAAAATCCCATTGGAGGAAAATTCCACTTAGGGTTAGGGTTAGCTCACCATGAACTCGGATAGAAAAATGGACACTGCCAGAACATTCAGAATGCTTGGGTATGGTTAGGAGGGCACTGATTTTTCTACTCTACCATATCTATGTTTCCTGGTAAAAAACATGGGAAAATTCCATTGGAGGAAAATTCCAGTTAGGATTAGAGTTAGGTCACCATGAACTCAGAAAGAAAAATGGACACTGCCAGCAAACTCAGAGTGCTTGGGTATGGTTCGGAGGGCACTGACTTTTCTAGTCTACCGTATCTATGTTTCCAGGTAAAATACATGGGAAAATCCCTTTGGAGGAAAATTCTACTTAGGGTTAGGGTTAGGTCACCATGAACTCGGATAGAAAAATGGACACTGTCAGCACACTCAGAGTGCTTGGGTACAGTTAGGAGGGCACTGACTTTTCTAGTCTACCGTAACTATGTTTCCTTTTAAAATACATGGGAAAATCCTACTGGAGGAAAATTCCAGTTAGGTTTAGGGTTAGGTCACCATGAACTCGGAGAGAAAAATGGACACTGCCAGAACACTCAGAATGCTTCGGTATGGTTAAGAGGGCACTGACTTTTCTAGTCTACCGTTTCTATGTTTCCTGGTAAAATACATGGGAAAATCCTATTGGAGGAAAATTCCAGTTAGGATTAGGGTTAGGTCACCATGAACTATGATAGAAAAATGGATACTGTCAGCACACTTAGAATGCTTGGGTATGGTTAGGAGGGCAATGACTTTTCTTATCTACCCTATCAATGTTTCCAGGTAAAATACATGGGAAAATCCCATTGGAGGAAAATTCTACTTAGGGTTAGGGTTAGGTCACCATGAACTCGGATAGAAAAATGGACACTGTCTGCAAACTCAGAGTGCCTGGGTACGGTTAGGAGGGCACTGACTTTTCTAGTCTAACGTAACTATGTTTCCTCGTAAAATACATGGGAAAATCCTATTGGAGGAAAATTCAAGTTAGGGTTAGTGTTAGGTCACCATGAACTCGGATACAAAAAGGGATACTGTCAGCACACTCAGAGTGCTTTCGTACGGTTAGGAGAGAACTGACTTTTCTAGTCTACCGTAACTATGTTTCCTGGTAAAATACATGGGAAAATCCCATTTGAGGAAAATTCCAGTTAGGATTAGGGTTAGGTCACCATGAACTCAGAGAGAAAAATTGACACTGGCAGCATACTCAGAGTGCTTGGGTATGGTTCGGAGGGCACTGACTTTTCTAGTCTACCGTATCTATGTTTCCTGGTAAAATACATGGGAAAATCCCATTGGAGGAAAATTCCACTTAGGGTTAGGGTTAGCTCACCATGAACTCGGATAGAAAAATGGACACTGCCAGAACACTCAGAGTGCTTGGGTATGGTTAGGAGGGCACTGACTTTTCTAGTCTACCGTATCTATGTTTCCTGGTAAAATACATGGGAAAATCCCATTGGAGGAAAATTCCACTTAGGGTTAGGGTTAGCTCACCATGAACTCGGATAGAAAAATGGACACTGCCAGAACACTCAGAGTGCTTGGGTACGGTTAAGAGGGCACTGACTTTTCTAGTCTACCGTATCTATGTTTCCTGGTAAAATACATGGGAAAATCCCATTGGAGGAAAATTCTACTTAGGGTTAGGGTTAGGTCACCATGAACTCGGATAGAAAAATGGACACTGTCAGCACACTCAGAGTGCTTGGGTACAGTTAGGAGGGCACTGACTTTTCTAGTCTACCGTAACAATGTTTCCTTTTAAAATACATGGGAAAAATCTATTGGAGGAAAATTCCAGTTAGGGTTAGGGTTAGGTCACCATGAACTCGGAGAGAAAAATGGACACTGCCAGAACACTCAGAATGCTTGGTTATGGTTAAGATGGCACTGACTTTTCTAGTCTACCGTTTCTATGTTTCCCATGGGAAAATCCTATTGGAGGAAAATTCCAGTTAGGATTAGGGTTAGGTCACCATGAACTATGATAGAAAAATGATACCAGCACACTTAGAATGGTTAGGAGGGCAATGATGTTTCCAGGTAAATACATGGGAAAATCCCATTGGAGGAAAATTCCACTTAGGGTTAGGGTTAGGTCACCATGAACTCGGATAGAAAAATGGACACTGCCAGAACACTCAGAGTGCTTGGGTACGGTTAGGAGGGAACTGACTTTTCTAGTCTACCGTATCTATGTTTCCTGGTAAAATACATGGGAAAATCCTATTGGAGGAAAATTCCAGTTAGGATTAGGGTTAGGTCACCATGAACTCGGATAGAAAAATGGACACTGCCAGAACACTCAGAGTGCTTGGGTATGGTTAGAGGGCACTGACTTTTCTAGTCTACCGTATCTATGTTTCCTGGTAAAATACATGGGAAAATCCCATTGGAGGAAAATTCCACTTAGGGTTAGGGTTAGTCACCATGAACTCGGGTGGACACTGCCAGAACACTCAGATTGCTTGGGTATGGTTAAGAGGGCACTGATCTACTGGTCATGGGATTGGAGGAAAATTCCACTTAGGGTTAGGGTTAGCTCACCATGAACTCGGATAGAAAAATGGACACTGCCAGAACACTCAGAGTGCTTGGGTACGGTTAAGAGGGCCTGACTTTTCTAGTCTACCGTATCTATGTTTCCTGGTAAGAAACATGGGGAAATCCCATTGGAGGAAAATTCTACTTAGGGTTAGGGTTAGGTCACCATGAACTCGGATAGAAAAATGGACACTGTCAGCACACTCAGAGTGCTTGGGTACAGTTAGGAGGGCACTGACTTTTCTAGTCTACCGTAACAATGTTTCCTTTTAAAATACATGGGAAAAACCTATTGGAGGAAAATTCCAGTTAGGGTTAGGGTTAGGTCACCATGAACTCGGAGAGAAAAATGGACACTGCCAGAACACTCAGAATGCTTGGTTATGGTTAAGATGGCACTGACTTTTCTAGTCTACCGTTTCTATGTTTCCTCGTAAAATACATGGGAAAATCCTATTGGAGGAAAATTCCAGTTAGGATTAGGGTTAGGTCACCATGAACTATGATATAAAAATGGATACTGTCAGCACACTTAGAATGCTTGGGTATGGTTAGGAGGGCAATGACTTTTCTTATCTACCCTATCAATGTTTCCTTGTAAAATACATGGGAAAATACCATTGGAGGAAAATTCCAGTTAGGGTTAGGGTTAGGTCACCATGAACTCGGATAGATAAATGGACACTACCAGCACAGTCAGAGTGATTGGGAACTGTTAGGAGGGCACTGACTTTTCTAGTCTACCGTATCTATGTTTCCAGGTAAAATACATTGGAAAATCCCATTGGAGGAAAATTCTACTTAGGGTTAGGGTTAGGTCACCATGAACTCGGATAGAAAAATGGACACTGTTAGCACACTCAGAGTGCTTGGGTACGGTTAGGAGGGCACTGACTTTTCTAGTCTACCGGAACTATGTTTCCTGGTAAAATACATGGGAAAATCCTATTGGAGGAAAATTCCAATTAGGGTTAGGGTTAGGTCACCATGAACTCGGATACAAAAAGGGATACTGTCAGCACACTCAGAGTGCTTTCGTACGGTTAGGAGAGAACTGACTTTTCTAGTCTACCGTAACTATGTTTCCTGGTAAAATACATGGGAAAATCCCATTTGAGGAAAATTCCAGTTGGATTAGGGTTAGGTCACCATGAACTCAGAGAGAAAAATTGACACTGGCAGCATACTCAGAGTGCTTGGGTATGGTTCGGAGGGCACTGACTTTTCTAGTCCACCGTATCTATGTTTCCTGGTAAAAAACATGGGAAAATCCCATTTGAGGAAAATTCCACTTAGGGTTAGGGTTAGCTCACCATGAACTCGGATAGAAAAATGGAATGCCAGAACACTCAGAGTGCTTGGGTATGGTTAAGAGGGCCAGACTTTTCTAGTCACCGTATCTATGTTTCCTGGAGTGCTTGGGTATGGTTAAGAGGGCCCTGACTTTTCTAGTCTACCGTATACTATGTTTCCTGGTGAAGAAACATGGGAAAATCTCAGTGGAGGAAAATTCCACTTAGGGTTAGCGTTACCTCACCTTGAACTCGGATAGAAAAATGAACACTGCCAGAACACTCAGATTGCTTGGGTATGGTTAAGAGGGCACTGACTTTTCTAGTCTACCGTATCTATGTTTCCTGGTAAAATACATGGGAAAATCCCATTGGAGGAAAATTCCACTTAGGGTTAGGGTTAGCTCACCATGAACTCGGATAGAAAAATGGACACTGCCAGAACACTCAGAGTGCTTGGGTACGGTTAAGAGGGCCCTGACTTTTCTAGTCTACCGTATCTATGTTTCCTGGTAAGAAACATGGGGAAATCCCATTGGAGGAAAATTCTACTTAGGGTTAGGGTTAGGTCACCATGAACTCGGATAGAAAAATGGACACTGACAGCACACTCAGAGTGCTTGGGTACAGTTAGGAGGGCACTGACTTTTCTAGTCTACCGTATCTATGTTTCCTCGTAAAATACATGGGAAAATCCTATTGGAGGAAAATTCCAGTTAGAATTAGGGTTAGGTCACCATGAACTCAGGGAGAAAAACGGACACTGCCAGCAAACTCAGAGTACTTGGGTATGGTTTGGAGGGCACTGACTTTTCTTACCTACCCCATCAATGTTTCCTGGTAAAATACATGGGAAAATCCCATTGGAGGAAAATTCCACTTAGGGTTAAGGTTAGGTCACCATGAACTCGGATAGAAAACTGCACACTACCAGCACATTCAGAGTGATTGGGTACGGTTAGGAGGGCACTGACTTTTCTAGTCTACCGTATCTATGTTTCCTCGTAAAATACATGGGAAAATCCTATTGGAGGAAAATTCCAGTTAGAATTAGGGTTAGGTCACCATGAACTCAGGGAGAAAAACGGACACTGCTAGCAAACTCAGAGTGCTTGGGTATGGTTAGGAGGGCACTGACTTTTTTTATCTACCCTATCAATGTTTCCTGGTAAAATACATGGGAAAATCCCATTGGAGGAAAATTCCACTTAGGGTTAGGGTTAGCTCACCATGAACTATGATAGAAAAATGGATACTGTCAGCACACTTAGAATGCTTGGGTAAGGTTAGGAGAGCAATGACTTTTCTTATCTACCCTATCAATGTTTCCTGGTAAAATACATGGGAAAATCCTATTGGAGGAAAATTCCAGTTAGAATTAGGGTTAGGTCACCATGAACTCAGGGAGAAAAACGGACACTGCCAGCAAACTCCGAGTACTTGGGTATGGTTTGGAGGGCACTGACTTTTCTTACCTACCCCATCAATGTTTCCTGGTAAAATACATGGGAAAATCCCATTGGAGGAAAATTCCACTTAGGGTTAAGGTTAGGTCACCATGAACTCGGATAGAAAACTGCACACTAACAGCACATTCAGAGTGATTGGGTACGGTTAGGAGGGCACTGACTTTTCTAGTCTACCGTATCTATGTTTCCTCGTAAAATACATGGGAAAATCCTATTGGAGGAAAATTCCAGTTAGAATTAGGGTTAGGTCACCATGAACTCAGGGAGAAAAACGGACACTGCTAGCAAACTCAGAGTGCTTGGGTATGGTTAGGAGGGCACTGACTTTTTTTATCTACCCTATCAATGTTTCCTGGTAAAATACATGGGAAAATCCCATTGGAGGAAAATTCCACTTAGGGTTAGGGTTAGCTCACCATGAACTATGATAGAAAAATGGATACTGTCAGCACACTTAGAATGCTTGGGTAAGGTTAGGAGAGCAATGACTTTTCTTATCTACCCTATCAATGTTTCCTGGTAAAATACATGGGAAAATCCCATTGGAGGAAAATTCCAGTTAGGGTTAGGGTTAGGTCACCATGAACTCGGAGAGAAAAATGGACACTGCCAGAACACTCAGAGTGCTTCGCTACGGTTAGGAGGGAACTGACTTTTCTAGTCTACCGTAACTATGTTTCCCGGTAAAATTCATGGGGAAATCCTATTGGAGGAAAATTCCAGTTAGGTTTAGGTTTAGGTCACCATAAACTCGGATAGAAAAATGGACACTGCCAGCATACTCAGAGTGCTTGGGTATGGTTAGGAGGGCAGTGACTTTTCTCGTCTACCGTATCTATGTTTCCAGGTAAATATGGGAAAATTCCATTGGAGGAAAATTCTACTTAGGGCTAGGGTTAGGTCACCATGAACTTGGATAGAAAAATGGACACTGACAGCACACTCAGAGTGCTTGGGTACGGTTAGGAGGGCACTGACTTTTCTAGTCTGCCGTAACTATGTTTCCTCGTAAAATACATGGGAAAATCCTATTGGAGGAAAATTCCAGTTAGGTTTAGGGTTAGGTCACCATGAACTCAGAGAGAAAAATGGACACTGCCAGCACACTCAGAGTGCTTGGGTATACTTAAGAGGGCACTGACTTTTCTAGTCTACTGTATCTATGTTTTCTGGTAAAATACATGGGAAAATCCCATTAGAGAAAAATATCACTTAGGATTAGGGTTAGGTCACCATGAACTCGGCGAGAAAAATGGACACTGCCAGCACACTCAGAGTGCTTGGGTATGGTTAGGAGGGCACTGACTTTTCTAGTCTACCGTAACTATGTTTCCTGGTAAAATACATGGGAAAATCCTATTGGAGGAAAATTCCAGTTAGGATTAGGGTTAGGTCACCATGAACTCAGAAAGAAAAATAGACACTGCAAGCAAACTCAGAGTACTTGGGTATGGTTTGGAAGGCACTGACTTTTCTTATCTACCCCATCAATGTTTCCTGGTAAAATACATGGGAAAATCCCATTGGAGGAAAATTCCACTTAGGGTTAAGGTTAGGTCACCATGAACTCGGATAGAAAACTGCACACTACCAGCACAGTCAGAGTGATTGGGTACGGTTAGGAGGGCACTGACTTTTCTTATCAACCCCATCAATGTTTCCTGGTAAAATACATGGGAAAATCCTATTGGAGGAAAATTCCAGTTAGAATTAGGGTTAGGTCACCATGAACTCAGGGAGAAAAACGGACACTGCTAGCAAAATCAGAGTGCTTGGGTATGGTTAGCAGGGCACTGACTTTTTTTATCTACCCTATCAATGTTTCCTGGTAAAAAACATGGGAAGATCTCATTGGAGGAAAATTCCAGTTAGGGTTAGGGTTAGGTCACCATGAACTCGGATACAAAAAGGGATACTGTCAGCACACTAAGAGTGCTTGGGTATGGTTAGGAGGGCACTGACTTTTCTAGTCTACCGTAACTATGTTTCCTGGTAAAATACATGGGAAAATCCCATTGGAGGAAAATTCCAGTTAGGGTTAGGGTTAGGTCACCATGAACTCGGATACAAAAATGGATACTGTCAGCACACTCAGAGTGCTTAGGTATGGGTAGGAGGGCACTGACTTTTCTAGTCTACAGTATCTATGTTTCCTGGTAAAAAACATGGGAAAATCCCATTGGAGGAAAATTCCACTTAGGGTTAGGCTTAGCTCACCATGAACTCGGATAGAAAAATGGACATTTCCAGAACAGTCAGAGTGCTTGGGTATGGTTAAGAGGGCAGTGACTTTTCTAGTCTACCGTATCTACGTTTCCTCGTAAAATACATGGGAAAATCCCATTGGAAGAAAATTCCAGTTAGGTTTAGGGTTAGGTCACCATGAACTCAGAGAGAAAAATGGACACTGTCAGCACACTCAGAGTGCTTGGGTATGGTTAGGAGGGCACTGACTTTTCTAGTCTACCGTAACTATGTTTCCTGGTAAAATACATGGGAAAATCCTATTGGAGGAAAATTCCAGTTAGGATTAGGGTTAGGTCACCATGAACTCAGAAAGAAAAATGGACACTGCCAGCAAACTCAGAGTACTTGGGGATGGTTTGGAGGGCACTGACTTTTCTTATCTACCCCATCAATGTTTCCTCGTAAAATACATGGGAAAATCCCATTGGAGGAAAATTCCACTTAGGGTTAAGGTTAGGTCACCATGAACTCGGACACAAAAAGGGATACATTCAGCACACTTAGAATGCTTGGGTATGGTTAGGAGGGCAATGACTTTTCTTATCTACCCTATCAATGTTTCCTGGTAAAATAGATGGGAAAATGCCATTGGAGGAAAATTCCACTTAGGGTTAATGTTAGGTCACCATGAATTTGGATCAAAAAATGAACACTGCCAGAACACTCAGAGTGCTTGGGTATGGTTAAAAGGGAACTGACTTTTCTAGTCTACCATAACTATGTTTCCTGGTAAAATACATGGGAAAATCCTATTGGAGGAAAATTCCAGTTAGGATTAGGGTTAGGTCACCATGAACTATGATAGAAAAATGGATACTGTCAGCACACTTAGAATGCTTGGGTATGGTTAGGAGGGCAATGACTTTTCTTATCTACCCTATCAATGTTTCCTGGTAAAATACATGGGAAAATCCCATTGGAGGAAAATTCCAGTTAGGGTTAGGGTTAGGTCACCATGAACTCGGAGAGAAAAATGGACACTGCCAGAACACTCAGAGTGCTTGGGTACGGTTAGGAGGGAACTGACTTTTCTAGTCTACCGTAACTATGTTTCCTGGTAAAATTCATGGGGAAATCCTATTGGAGGAAAATTCCAGTTAGGTTTAGGGTTAGGTCACCATAAACTCAGATAGAAAAATGGACACTGCCAGCATACTCAGAGTGCTTGGGTATGGTTAGGAGAGCAGTTACTTTTCTAGTCTACCGTATCTATGTTTCCAGGTAAATATGGGAAAATTCCATTGGAGGAAAATTCTACTTAGGGTTAGGGTTAGGTCACCATGAACTGGGATAGAAAAATGGACACTGACAGCACACTCAGAGTGCTTGGGTACGGTTAGGATGGCACTGACTTTTCTAGTCTGCCGTAACTATGTTTCCTCGTAAAATATGTGGGAAAATCCTATTGGAGGAAAATTCCAGTTAGGTTTAGGGTTAGGTCACCATGAACTCAGAGAGAAAAATGGACACTGCCAGCACACTCAGAGTGCTTGGGTATAGTTAAGAAAGCACTGACTTTTCTAGTCTACTGTATCTATGTTTTCTGGTAAAATACATGGGAAAATCCCATTAGAGGAAAATATCACTTAGGATTAGGGTTAGGTCACCATGAACTCGGTGAGAAAAATGGACACTGCCAGAACACTCAGAGTGCTTGGGTACGGTTAGGAGGGAACTGACTTTTCTAGTCTACCGTAACTATGTTTCCTCGTAAAATACATGGGAAAATCGAATTGGAGGTAAATTCCAGTTAGAATTAGGGTTAGATCACCATGAACTCAGAGAGAAAAACGGACACTGCTAGCAAACTCAGAGTGCTTGGGTATGGTTAGGAGGGCATTGACTTTTTTTATCTACCCTATCAATGTTTCGTGATAAAATACATGGGAAAATCCCATTGGAGGAAAATTCCACTTAGGGTTAGGGTTAGCTCACCATGAACTCGGATAGAAAAATGGACACTGCCAGAACACTCAGAGTGCTTGGGTATGGTTAGGAGGGCACTGACTTTTCTAGTCTACCGTATCTATGTTTCCTGGTAAAAAACATGGGAAAATCCCATTGGAGGAAAATTCCACTTAGGGTTAGGGTTAGCTCACCATGAACTATGATAGAAAAATGGATAAAGTCAGCAAACCTAGAGTGCTTGGGTATGGTTAGGCGGGCAATGACTTTTCTTATCTACCTTATCAATGTTTCCTGGTAAAATACATGGGAAAATCTCATTGGAGGAAAATTCCAGTTAGGGTTAGGGTTAGGTTACCATGAACTCGGATACAAAAAGGGATACTGTCAGCACACTCAGAGTGCTTGGGTATGGTTAGGAGGGCAATAACTTTTCTTATCTACCTTATCAATGTTTCCTGGTAAAATACATGGGAAAATCGTATTGGAGGAAAATTCCAGTTAGGATTAGGGTTAGGTCACCATGAACTCAGAAAGAAAAATGGACACTGCCAGCAAACTCAGAGTGCTTGGGTATGGTTTGGAGGGCACTGACTTTTCTTATCTACCCCATCAATGTTTCCTGGTAAAATACATGGGAAAATCACATTGGAGGAAAATTCCAGTTAGGGTTAGGGTTAGGTCACCATGAACTCGGAGAGAAAAATGGACACTGCCAGAACACTCAGAGTGCTTGGGTACGGTTAGGAGGGAACTGACTTTTCTAGTCTACCGTAACTATGTTTCCTGGTAAAATTCATGGGGAAATCCTATTGGAGGAAAATTCCAGTTAGGTTTAGGGTTAGGTCACCATAAACTCAGATAGAAAAATGGACACTGCCAGCATACTCAGAGTGCTTGGGTATGGTTAGGAGAGCAGTTACTTTTCTAGTCTACCGTATCTATGTTTCCAGGTAAATATGGGAAAATTCCATTGGAGGAAAATTCTACTTAGGGTTAGGGTTAGGTCACCATGAACTTGGATAGAAAAATGGACACTGACAGCACACTCAGAGTGCTTGGGTACGGTTAGGATGGCACTGACTTTTCTAGTCTGCCGTAACTATGTTTCCTCGTAAAATATGTGGGAAAATCCTATTGGAGGAAAATTCCAGTTAGGTTTAGGGTTAGGTCACCATGAACTCAGAGAGAAAAATGGACACTGCCAGCACACTCAGAGTGCTTGGGTATAGTTAAGAAAGCACTGACTTTTCTAGTCTACTGTATCTATGTTTTCTGGTAAAATACATGGGAAAATCCCATTAGAGGAAAATATCACTTAGGATTAGGGTTAGGTCACCATGAACTCGGTGAGAAAAATGGACACTGCCAGAACACTCAGAGTGCTTGGGTACGGTTAGGAGGGAACTGACTTTTCTAGTCTACCGTAACTATGTTTCCTCGTAAAATACATGGGAAAATCGAATTGGAGGTAAATTCCAGTTAGAATTAGGGTTAGATCACCATGAACTCAGAGAGAAAAACGGACACTGCTAGCAAACTCAGAGTGCTTGGGTATGGTTAGGAGGGCATTGACTTTTTTTATCTACCCTATCAATGTTTCGTGATAAAATACATGGGAAAATCCCATTGGAGGAAAATTCCACTTAGGGTTAGGGTTAGCTCACCATGAACTCGGATAGAAAAATGGACACTGCCAGAACACTCAGAGTGCTTGGGTATGGTTAGGAGGGCACTGACTTTTCTAGTCTACCGTATCTATGTTTCCTGGTAAAAAACATGGGAAAATCCCATTGGAGGAAAATTCCACTTAGGGTTAGGGTTAGCTCACCATGAACTATGATAGAAAAATGGATAAAGTCAGCAAACCTAGAGTGCTTGGGTATGGTTAGGCGGGCAATGACTTTTCTTATCTACCTTATCAATGTTTCCTGGTAAAATACATGGGAAAATCTCATTGGAGGAAAATTCCAGTTAGGGTTAGGGTTAGGTTACCATGAACTCGGATACAAAAAGGGATACTGTCAGCACACTCAGAGTGCTTGGGTATGGTTAGGAGGGCAATAACTTTTCTTATCTACCTTATCAATGTTTCCTGGTAAAATACATGGGAAAATCGTATTGGAGGAAAATTCCAGTTAGGATTAGGGTTAGGTCACCATGAACTCAGAAAGAAAAATGGACACTGCCAGCAAACTCAGAGTGCTTGGGTATGGTTTGGAGGGCACTGACTTTTCTTATCTACCCCATCAATGTTTCCTGGTAAAATACATGGGAAAATCACATTGGAGGAAAATTCCAGTTAGGGTTAGGGTTAGGTCACCATGAACTCGGAGAGAAAAATGGACACTGCCAGAACACTCAGAGTGCTTGGGTACGGTTAGGAGGGAACTGACTTTTCTAGTCTACCGTAACTATGTTTCCTGGTAAAATTCATGGGGAAATCCTATTGGAGGAAAATTCCAGTTAGGTTTAGGGTTAGGTCACCATAAACTCAGATAGAAAAATGGACACTGCCAGCATACTCAGAGTGCTTGGGTATGGTTAGGAGAGCAGTTACTTTTCTAGTCTACCGTATCTATGTTTCCAGGTAAATATGGGAAAATTCCATTGGAGGAAAATTCTACTTAGGGTTAGGGTTAGGTCACCATGAACTTGGATAGAAAAATGGACACTGACAGCACACTCAGAGTGCTTGGGTACGGTTAGGATGGCACTGACTTTTCTAGTCTGCCGTAACTATGTTTCCTCGTAAAATATGTGGGAAAATCCTATTGGAGGAAAATTCCAGTTAGGTTTAGGGTTAGGTCACCATGAACTCAGAGAGAAAAATGGACACTGCCAGCACACTCAGAGTGCTTGGGTATAGTTAAGAAAGCACTGACTTTTCTAGTCTACTGTATCTATGTTTTCTGGTAAAATACATGGGAAAATCCCATTAGAGGAAAATATCACTTAGGATTAGGGTTAGGTCACCATGAACTCGGTGAGAAAAATGGACACTGCCAGAACACTCAGAGTGCTTGGGTACGGTTAGGAGGGAACTGACTTTTCTAGTCTACCGTAACTATGTTTCCTCGTAAAATACATGGGAAAATCGAATTGGAGGTAAATTCCAGTTAGAATTAGGGTTAGATCACCATGAACTCAGAGAGAAAAACGGACACTGCTAGCAAACTCAGAGTGCTTGGGTATGGTTAGGAGGGCATTGACTTTTTTTATCTACCCTATCAATGTTTCCTGGTAAAATACATGGGAAAATCCCATTGGAGGAAAATTCCACTTAGGGTTAGGGTTAGCTCACCATGAACTCGGATAGAAAAATGGACACTGCCAGAACACTCAGAGTGCTTGGGTATGGTTAAGAGGGCACTGACTTTTCTAGTCTACCGTATCTATGGTTCCTGGTAAAATACATGGGAAAATCCCATTGGAGGAAAATTCCACTTAGGGTTAGGGTTAGCTCACCATGAACTATGATAGAAAAATGGATAAAGACAGCAAACCTAGAGTGCTTGGGTATGGTTAGGCGGGCAATGACTTTTCTTATCTACCTTATCAATGTTTCCTGGTAAAATACATGGGAAAATCTCATTGGAGGAAAATTCCAGTTAGGGTTAGGGTTAGGTCACCATGAACTCGGATACAAAAAGGGATACTGTCAGCACACTCAGAGTGCTTGGGTATGGTTAGGAGGGCAATAACTTTTCTTATCTACCTTATCAATGTTTCCTGGTAAAATACATGGGAAAATCGTATTGGAGGAAAATTCCAGTTAGGATTAGGGTTAGGTCACCATGAACTCAGAAAGAAAAATGGACACTGCCAGCAAACTCAGAGTGCTTGGGTATGGTTTGGAGGGCACTGACTTTTCTTATCTACCCCATCAATGTTTCCTGGTAAAATACATGGGAAAATCCCTTTGGAGGTAAATTCCACTTAGGGTTAAGGTTAGGTCACCATGAACTCGGATAAAAAAATGCACACTACCAGCACAGTCAGAGTGATTGGGTACGGTTAGGAGGGCACTGACTTTTCTAGTCTACCTTATCTATGTTTCCAGATAAAATATATCGGAAAATCCCATTGGAGGAAAATTCTACTTAGGGTTAGGGTTAGGTCACCATAAAATCGGATAGAAAAATGGACACTGTCAGCACACTCAGAGTGCTTGGTATAGTTAGGAGGGCACTGACTTTTCTAGTCTACCGTAACTATGTTTCATCGTAAAATACATGGGAAAATCCGATTGGAGATAAATTCCAGTTAGTTTTAGGGTTAGCTCACCATGAACTCGGATAGAAAAATGGACACTGCGAGAACACTCAGAGTGCTTGCGTACGGTTAGGAGAGAACTGACTTTTCTAGTCTACCGTAACTATGTTTCCTGGTAAAATACATGGGAAAATCCCATTGGAGGAAAATTCCAGTTAGGATTAGGGTTAGGTCACCATGAACTCAGAGAGAAAAATGGACACTGCCAGCATACTCAGAGTGCTTGGGTATGGTTCGGAGGGCACTGACTTTTCTAGTCTACCGTATCTATGTTTCCTGGTAAAAAACATGGGAAAATCCTATTGGAGGAAAATTCCACTTAGGGTTAGGGTTAGCTCACCATGAACTCGTTTAGAAAAATGGACACTGCCAGAACACTCAGAGTGCTTGGGTATGGTTAAGAGGGCACTGACTTTTGTAGTCTACCGTATCTATGTTTCCTGGTAAAATACATGGGAAAATCCCATTGGAGGAAAATTCCACTTAGGGTTAGGGTTAGCTCACAATGAACTCGGATAGAAAAATGGACACTGCCAGAACACTCAGAGTGCTTGGGTACGGTTAGGAGGGAACTGACTTTTCCAGTTTACCGTAACTACGTTTCCTGGTAAAATACATGTGAAAATCCTATTGGAGGAAAATTCCAGTTAGGATTAGAGTTAGATCACCATGAACTCAGAAAGAAAAATGCACACTGCCAGCACAGTCAGAGTGATTGGTTTCGGTTAGGAGGGCACTGACTTTTCTAGTCTACCGTATCTATGTTTCAAGGTAAAATACATGGGAAAATCCGATTGGAGGAAAATTCTACTTAGGGTTAGGGTTAGGTCACCATGAACTCAGAGAGAAAAATGGACACTGCCAGAACACTCAGAGTGCTTGCGTACGGTTAGGAGAGAACTGACTTTTCCAGTTTACCGTAACTATGTTTCCTGGTAAAATACATGTGAAAATCCTATTGGAGGAAAATTCCAGTTAGGATTAGAGGTAGGTCACCATGAACTCGGATAGAAAAATGGACACTTCCAGAACACTCAGAGTGCTTGGGTATGGTTAAGAGGGCACTGAATTTTTTAGTCTACCGTATCTATGTTTCCTGGTAAAAAACATGGGAAAATCCCATTGGAGGAAAATTCCACTTAGGGTTAGGGTTAGCTCACCATGAACTCGGATAGAAAAATGGACACTTCCAGAACACTCAGAGTGCTTGGGTACGGTTAGGAGGGCACTGACTCTTCTAGTCTACCGTAACTATGTTTCCTCGTAAAATACATGGGAAAATCCTATTGGAGGAAAATTCTAGTTAGGGTTAGGGTTAGGTCACCATGAACTGGGATACAAAAAGGGATACTGTCAGCACACTCAGAGTGCTTGCGTACGGTTAGGAGAGAACGGACTTTTCTAGTCTACCGTAACTTTGTTTCCTGGTAAAATACATGGGAAAATCCCATTGGAGGAAAATTCCAGTTAGGATTAGGGTTAGGTCACCATGAACTCAGAGAGAAAAATGGACACTGCCAGCATACTCAGAGTGCTTGGGTATGGTTCGGAGGGCAATGACCTTTCTAGTCTACCGTATCTATGTTTCCTGGTAAAAAACATGGGAAAATCCCATTGGACGAAAATTCCACTTAGGGTTAGGGTTAGCTCACCATGAACTCATATAGAAAAATGGACACTGCCAGAACACTGAGAGTCCTTGGGTATGGTTAAGAGGGCCCTGACTTTTCTAGTCTACCGTATCTATGTTTCCTGGTAGAATACATGGGAAAATACCATTGGAGGAAAATTCCACTTAGGGTTAGGATTAGCTCACCATGAACTCGGATAGAAAAATGGACACTGCCAGAACACTCAGAGTGCTTGGGTACGGTTAGGAGGGAACTGACTTTTCTAGTCTACCATAACTATGTTTCCTGGTAAAATACATGGGAAAATCCTATTGGAGGAAAATTCCAGTTAGGATTAGGGTTAGGTCACCATGAACTATGATAGAAAAATGGAGACTGTCAGCACACTTAGAATGCTTGGGTATGGTTAGGAGGGCAATGACTTTTCTTATCTACCCTATCAATGTTTCCTGGTAAAATACATGGGAAAATCACATTGGAGGAAAATTCCAGTTAGGGTTAGGGTTAGGTCACCATGAACTCGGAGAGAAAAATGGACACTGCCAGAACACTCAGAGTGCTTGGGTACGGTTAGGAGGCACTGTTTTAAAGTCTTGCGTAACTATTTTTCCTCGTAAAATACATGGGAAAATCCTATTTGAGGAAAATTTCCAGTTAGGTTTAGGTTAGTCACCCTGACTCAGAGAGAAAAATGGACACTGCCAGCAACTCAGAGTGCTTGGGTTCGTTATAGGGCACTGACTTTTCTAGTCTACTGTATCTATGTTTTCTGTAAAATACATGGGAAAATCCCATTGGAGGAAAATTCCACTTAGGGTTAAGGTTAGGTCACCATGAACTCGGATAGAAAACTGCACACTACCAGCACAGTCAGAGTGATTGGGTACGGTTAGGAGGGCACTGACTTTTCTTATCAACCCCATCAATGTTTCCTGGTAAAATACATGGGAAAATCCTATTGGAGGAAAATTCCAGTTAGAATTAGGGTTAGGTCACCATGAACTCAGGGAGAAAAACGGACACTGCTAGCAAAATCAGAGTGCTTGGGTATGGTTAGCAGGGCACTGACTTTTTTTATCTACCCTATCAATGTTTCCTGGTAAAAAACATGGGAAGATCTCATTGGAGGAAAATTCCAGTTAGGGTTAGGGTTAGGTCACCATGAACTCGGATACAAAAAGGGATACTGTCAGCACACTAAGAGTGCTTGGGTATGGTTAGGAGGGCACTGACTTTTCTAGTCTACCGTAACTATGTTTCCTGGTAAAATACATGGGAAAATCCTTGGAGGAAAATTCCAGTTAGGATTAGCGTTAGGTCACCATGAAATCATAAGAAAAATTGACCCTGCCACAAACCGAGTGCTTGGGTATGGTTCGGAGGGCCTGACTTTTCTAGTCTAATACCGTATCATGTTTCCCTGGTAAAATACATGGAAATCCCTTGGAGGCAAATTCCAATTAGGTTAGGGTTTAGCTCACCATGAACCTCGGATAGAAAAATGGACACTGCCAGAACATCAAGAGTGCTTGGGTACGGTTAGGCGGAACTGACTTTTCAGTCTACGTAACTATGTTAACTGGTAAAATTACTGGGAAAATCCTATTGAGGAAAATTCCACTTAGGATTTAGGTTATGTCACCATGGACTCAGAAACAAAATGGAGCACTGCCACACGTCAGAGTGATTGGGTATGGTTAGGAGGGCACTGACTTTTCTAGTCTACCGTATCTATGTTTCCAGGTAAAATACATGGGAAAATTCCATTGGAGGAAAATTCTACTTAGGGTTAGGGTTAGGTCACCATGAACTCAGAGAGAAAAATGGAGACTGCCAGAACACTCAGAGTGCTTGCGTACGGTTAGGAGGGCACTGACTTTTCTAGTCTACCGTAACTATGTTTCCTGGTAAAATACATGGGAAAATCCCATTGGAGGAAAATTCTACTTAGGGTTAGGGTTAGGTCACCATGAACTCAGAAAGAAAAATGGACACTGCCAGCAAACTCAGAGTGCTTGGGTATGGTTCGGAGGGCACTGACTTTTCTAGTCTACCGTAACTATGTTTCCTGGTAAAATACATGGGAAAATCCCATTGGAGGAAAATTCCAGTTAGGGTTAGGGGTAGGTCACCATGAACTCGGATACACAAAGGGATACTGTCAGCACACTCAGAGTGCTTAGGTATGGGTAGGAGGACACTGACTTTTCTAGTCTACCGTATCTATGTTTCCTGGTAAAAAACATGGGAAAATCCCATTGGAGGAAAATTCCACTTAGGGTTAGGGTTAGGTCACCATGAACTCGAATACAAAAAGGGATACTGTCAGCACACTCAGAGTGCTTGCGTACGGTTAGGAGAGAACTGACTTTTCTAGTCTACCGTAACTATGTTTCTTGGTAAAATACATGGGAAGATCCCATTGGAGGAAAATTCCAGTTAGGATTAGGGTTAGGTCACCATGAACTCAGAGAGAAAAATGGACACTGCCAGCATACTCAGAGTGCTTGGGTATGGTTCGGAGGGCACTGACTTTTCTAGTCTACCGTATCTATGTTTCCTGGTAAAAAACATGGGAAAATCCCATTGGAGGAAAATTCCACTTAGGGTTAGGGTTAGCTCACCATGAACCCGGATAGAAAAATGGACACTGCCAGAACACTCAGAGTGCGTGGGTACGGTTAAGAGGGAACTGACTTTTCTAGTCTACCATAACTATGTTTCCTGGTAAAATACATGGGAAAATCCTATTGGAGGAAAATTCCAGTTAGGTTTAGGGTTAGGTCATCATTAACTCGGATAGAAAAATGCACACTACCAGCACACTCAGAGTGCTTTGGTACGTTTTGGAGGGCACTGACTTTTCTAACCTACCGTATCTATGTTTTTTGGTAAAATACATTGGAAAATCCCATTGGAGGAAAATTCCAGTTAGGGTTAGGGTTAGGTCACCATGAACTCGGATAGAAAAGTGGATACTGTCAGCACACTCAGAGTGCTTGGGTATGGTTAGGAGGGCACTGACTTTTCTAGTCTACCGTAACTATGTTTCCTGGTAAAATACATGGGAAAATCCTATTGGAGGGAAATTCCAGTTAGGATTAGGGTTAGGTCACCATGAACTCAGAGAGAAAAATTGTTACTGCCAGCAAACTCAGAGTTCTTGGGTACCGGTTATGGGAGGGATCTGATTCCTTTTCTAGTCTACCGCATCTATGTTTCCAGGTAAATTTCATTGGAAAATCCCATTGGAGGAAATTCTACTTAGGTTAGGGTTTAGGGTCATCATGAACTCGAATAGAAAAATGACACTGTCAAGCACACTCAAGTGCTTTGTACGGTAGGAAAGGGCACTGACTTTTCTAGTCTACCGTATCTATGTTTCCTGGTAAAATACATGGGAAAATCCCATTGGAGGAAAATTCCAGTTAGGGTTAGGGTTAGGTCACCATGAACTCGGATACAAAAAGGGATACTGTCAGCACACTCAGAGTGCTTGCGTACGGTTAGGAGAGAACTGACTTTTCTAGTCTACCGTAACTTTGTTTCCTGGTAAAATACATGGGAAAATCCCATTGGAGGAAAATTCCAGTTAGGATTAGGGTTAGGTCACCATGAACTCAGAGAGAAAAATGGACACTGCCAGCATACTCAGAGTGCTTGGGTATGGTTCGGAGGGCAATGACCTTTCTAGTCTACCGTATCTATGTTTCCTGGTAAAAAACATGGGAAAATCCCATTGGACGAAAATTCCACTTAGGGTTAGGGTTAGCTCACCATGAACTCGTATAGAAAAATGGACACTGCCAGAACACTGAGAGTGCTTGGGTATGGTTAAGAGGGCCCTGACCTTTCTAGTCTACCGTATCTATGTTTCCTGGTAAAAAACATGGGAAAATCTCAGTGGAGGAAAATTCCACTTAGGGTTAGGGTTAGCTCACCTTGAACTCGGATAGAAAAATGAACACTGCCAGAACACTCAGAGTGCTTGGGTATGGTTAAGAGGGCACTGACTTTTCTAGTCTACCGTATCTATGTTTCCTGGTAGAATACATGGGAAAATACCATTGGAGGAAAATTCCACTTAGGGTTAGGGTTAGCTCACCATGAACTCGGATAGAAAAATGGACACTGCCAGAACACTCAGAGTGCTTGGGTACGGTTAGGAGGGAACTGACTTTTCTAGTCTACCATAACTATGTTTCCTGGTAAAATACATGGGAAAATCCTATTGGAGGAAAATTCCAGTTAGGATTAGGGTTAGGTCACCATGAACTATGATAGAAAAATGGATACTGTCAGCACACTTAGAATGCTTGGGTACGGTTAGGAGGGAACTGACTTTTCTAGTCTACCGTAACTATGTTTCCTGGTAAAATTCATGGGGAAATCCTATTGGAGGAAAATTCCAGTTAGGTTTAGGGTTAGGTCACCATAAACTCAGATAGAAAAATGGACACTGCCAGCATACTCAGAGTGCTTGGGTATGGTTAGGAGGGCAGTGACTTTTCTAGTCTACTTTATCTATATTTCCAGGTAAATATGGGAAAATTCCATTGGAGGAAAATTCTACTTAGGGTTAGGGTTAGGTCACCATGAACTTGGATAGAAAAATGGACACTGACAGCACACTCAGAGTGCTTGGGTACGGTTAGGAGGGCACTGACTTTTAAAGTCTGCCGTAACTATGTTTCCTCGTAAAATACATGGGAAAATCCTATTGGAGGAAAATTCCAGTTAGGTTTAGGGTTAGGTCACCATGAACTCAGAGAGAAAAATGGACACTGCCAGCACACTCAGAGTGCTTGGGTATAGTTAAGAGGGCACTGACTTTTCTAGTCTACTGTATCTATGTTTTCTGGTAAAATACATGGGAAAATCCCATTAGAGGAAAATATCACTTAGGATTAGGGTTAGGTCACGATGAACTCGGCGAGAAAAATGGACACTGCCAGAACACTCAGAGTGCTTGGGTACGGTTAGGAGGGAACTGACTTTTCTAGTCTACCGTAACTATGTTTCCTCGTAAAATACATGGGAAAATCCTATTGGAGGAAAATTCCAGTTAGAATTAGGCTTAGGTCACCATGAACTCAGAGAGAAAAACGGACACTGCTAGCAAACTCAGAGTGCTTGGGTATGGTTAGGAGGGCACTGACTTTTTTTATCTACCCTATCAGTGTTTCCTGGTAAAAAACATGGGAAAATCCCATTGGAGGAAAATTCTACTTAGGGTTAGGGTTATCTCACCATGAACTCGGATAGAAAAATGGACACTGCCAGAACACTCAGAGTGCTTGGGTACGGTTAGGAGGGAACTGACTTTTCCAGTCTACCGTAACTATGTTTCCTGGTAAAAACATGGGAAAATCCCATTGGAGGAAAATTCCACTTAGGGTTAGGGTTAGGTCACCATGAACTCGGATAGAAAAATGGACACTGCCAGAACACTCAGAGTGCTTGGGTATGGTTAAGAGGGCACTGACTTTTCTAGTCTACCGTATCTATGTTTCCTGGTAAAATACATGGGAAAATCCCATTGGAGCAAAATTCCAGTTAGGTTTAGGGTTAGGTCACCATGAACTCGGATACAAAAAGGGATATTGTCAGCACACTCAGAGTGCTTGCGTACGGTTAGGAAAGAACTGACTTTTCTAGTCTACCGTAACTATGTTTCCTGGTAAAATACATGGGAAAATCCTATTGGAGGAAAAGTCCTGTTAGGATTAGAGTTAGGTCACCATGAACTCAGAAAGAAAAATGGACACTGCCAGCAAACTCAGAGTGATTGGGTACGGTTAGGAGGGCACTGACTTTTCTAGTCTACCGTATCTATGTTTCCAGGTAAAATACATGGGAAAATCCTATTGGAGGAAAATTCCAGTTAGGATTAGAGTTAGGTCACCATGAAATCAGAAAGAAAAATGGACACTGCCAGCAAACTCAGAGTGCTTGGGTATGGTTCGGAGGGCACTGACTTTTCTAGTCTACCGTATCTATGTTTCCTGGTAAAATACATGGGAAAATCCCATTGGAGGAAAATTCCAATTAGGGTTAGGGTTAGCTCACCATGAACTCGGATAGAAAAATGGACACTGCCAGAACACTCAGAGTGCTTGGGTACGGTTAGGAGGGAACTGACTTTTCCAGTCTACCGTAACTATGTTAACTGGTAAAATACATGGGAAAATCCTATTGGAGGAAAATTCCACTTAGGATTAGGGTTATGGCACCATGAACTCAGAAACAAAAAATGGACACTGCCAGCACAGTCAGAGTGATTGGGTATGGTTAGGAGGGCACTGACTTTTCTAGTCTACCGTATCTATGTTTCCAGGTAAAATACATGGGAAAATTCCATTGGAGGAAAATTCCAATTAGGGTTAGGGTTAGCTCACCATGAACTCGGATAGAAAAATGGACACTGCCAGAACACTCAGAGTGCTTGGGTACGGTTAGGAGGGAACTGACTTTTCCAGTCTACCGTAACTATGTTAACTGGTAAAATACATGGGAAAATCCTATTGGAGGAAAATTCCACTTAGGATTAGGGTTATGGCACCATGAACTCAGAAACAAAAAATGGACACTGCCAGCACAGTCAGAGTGATTGGGTATGGTTAGGAGGGCACTGACTTTTCTAGTCTACCGTATCTATGTTTCCAGGTAAAATACATGGGAAAATTCCATTGGAGGAAAATTCTACTTAGGGTTAGGGTTAGGTCACCATGAACTCAGAGAGAAAAATGGACACTGCCAGAACACTCAGAGTGCTTGCGTACGGTTAGGAGAGAACTGATCTTTCTAGTCTACCGTAACTATGTTTCCTGGTAAAATACATGGGAAAATCCCATTGGAGGAAAATTCCAGTTAGGGTTAGGGGTAGGTCACCATGAACTCGGATACAAAAAGGGATACTGTCAGCACACTCAGAGTGCTTAGGTATGGGTAGGAGGACACTGACTTTTCTAGTCTACCGTATCTATGTTTCCTGGTAAAAAACATGGGAAAATCCCATTGGAGGAAAATTCCACTTAGGGTTAGGGTTAGCTCACCATGAACTCGGATAGAAAAATGGACACTTCCAGAACAGTCAGAGTGCTTGGGTATGGTTAAGAGGGCACTGACTTTTCTAATCTAGCGTATCTACGTTTCTTCGTAAAATACATGGGAAAATCCTATTGGAGGAAAATTCCAGTTAGGTTTAGGGTTAGGTCACCATGAACTCAGAGAGAAAAATGGACACTGTCAGCACACTCAGAGTGCTTGCGTACGGTTAGGAGAGAACTGACTTTTCTAGTCTACCGTAACTATGTTTCTTGGTAAAATACATGGGAAGATCCCATTGGAGGAAAATTCCAGTTAGGATTAGGGTTAGGTCACCATGAACTCAGAGAGAAAAATGGACACTGCCAGCATACTCAGAGTGCTTGGGTATGGTTCGGAGGGCACTGACTTTTCTAGTCTACCGTATCTATGTTTCCTGGTAAAAAACATGGGAAAATCCCTTGGAGGAAAATTCCACTTAGGGTTAGGGTTAGCTCACCATGAACTCGGATAGAAAAATGGACACTGCCAGAACACTCAGAGTGCTTGGTACGGTTAGGAGGGAACTGACTTTTCCAGTCTACCGTAACTATGTTTCCTGGTAAAAACACGGGAAAATCCCATTGGAGGAAAATTCCACTTAGGGTTAGCGTTAGGTCACCATGAACTCGGATAGAAAAATGGACACTGCCAGAACACTCAGAGTGCTTGGGTATGGTTAAGAGGGCACTGACTTTTCTAGTCTACCGTATCTATGTTTCCTGGTAAAATACATGGGAAAATCCCATTGGAGGAAAATTCCAGTTAGGGTTAGGGTTAGGTCACCATGAACTCGGATACAAAAAGGGATACTGTCAGCACACTCATAGTGCTTGCGTACGGTTAGGAGGGCAGTGACTTTTCTCATCTATCTAAAGTATGTTTCCTGGTAAAATACATGGGAAAATCCTATTGGAGGAAAATTCCAGTTAGGATTAGGGTTAGGTCACCATGAACTCAGAAAGAAAAATGGACACTGCCAGCAAACTCAGAGTGCTTGGGAATGGTTTGGAGGGCACTGACTTTTCTTATCTACCCCATCAATGTTTCCTGGTAAAATACATGGGAAAATGCCACTGGAGGAAAATTCCACTTAGGGTTAAGGTTAGGTCACCATGAACTTGGATAGAAAAATGCAGACTACCAGCACAGTCAGAGTGATTGGGTACGGTTAGGAGGGCACTGACTTTTCTAGTCTACCGTAACTATGTTTCCTGGTAAAATACATGGGAAAATCCTATTGGAGGAAAATTCCAGTTAGGTTTAGGGTTAGGTCACCATGAACTCAATGAGAAAAATGGACACTGCCAGAACACTCAGAGTCCTTGGGTATGGTTCGGAGGGCACTGACGTTTCTAGTCTACCGTATCTATGTTTCCTGGTAAAATACATGGGAAAATCCCATTGGAGGAAAATTCCAGTTAGGTTTAGGGTTAGGTCACCATGAACTCAATGAGAAAAATGGACACTGCCAGAACACTCAGAGTGCTTGCGTACGGTTAGGAGAGAACTGACTTTTCTAGTCTACCGTATCTATGTTTCCTGGTAAAATACATGGGAAAATCCCATTGGAGGAAAATTCCAGTTAGGGTTAGGGTTAGCTCACCATGAACTCTGACAGAAAAATGGACACTGCCAGAACACTCAGAGTCCTTGGGTATGGTTCGGAGGGCACTGACGTTTCTAGTCTACCGTATCTATGTTTCCTGGTAAAATACATGGGAAAATCCCATTGGAGGAAAATTCCAGTTAGGGTTATGGTTAGGTCACCATGAACTCGGATACAAAAAGGGATACTGTCAGCACACTCAGAGTGCTTGCGTACGGTTAGGAAAGAACTGACTTTTCTAGTCTACCGTAACTATGTTTCCTGGTAAAATACATGGGAAAAACCCATTGGAGGAAAATTCCAGTTAGGTTTAGGGTTAGGTCACCATGAACTCAGAGAGAAAAATGGACACTGCCAGAACACTCAGAGTGCTTGCGTACGGTTAGGAGAGAACTGACCTTTCTAGTCTACCGTATCTATGTTTCCTGGTAAAATACATGGGAAAATCCCATTGGAGGAAAATTCCAGTTAGGTTTAGGGTTAGCTCACCATGAACTCTGACAGAAAAATGGACACTGCCAGAACACTCAGAGTGCTTGCGTACGGTTAGGAGAGAACTGACGTTTCTAGTCTACCGTATCTATGTTTCCTAGTATAATACATGGGAAAATCCCATTGGAGGAAAATTCCAGTTAGGGTTAGGGTTAGGTCACCATGAACTCGGATACAAAAAGGGATACTGTCAGCACACTCAGAGTGCTTGCGTACGTTTAGGAAAGAACTGACTTTTCTAGTCTACCGTAACTATGTTTCCTGGTAAAAAACATGGGAAAATCCCATTGGAGGAAAATTCCACTTAGGGTTAGGGTTAGCTCACCATGAATCCGGATAGAAAAATGGACACTGCCAGAACACTCAGAGTGCTTGGGTATGGTTAAGAGGGCACTGACTTTTCTAGTCTACCGTATCTATGTTTCCTGGTAAAATACATGGGAAAATCCCATTGGAGGAAAAATCCACTTAGGGTTAGGATTAGCTCATCATGAACTCGGATAGAAAAATGGACACTGCCAGAACACTCAGAGTGCTTGGGTACGGTTAGGAGGGAACTGACTTTTCCAGTCTACCCCATCAATGTTTCCTGGTAAAATACATGGGAAAATGCCATTGGAGGAAAAATCCACTTAGGATTAGGGTTAGGTCACCATGAACTCGGATAGAAAAATGGACACTGTCAGCACACTCAGAGTGCTTGGGTACGGTTAGGAGGGCACTGCATTTTCTAGTCTACCGTAATTATGTTTCCTGGTAAAATATATGGGAAAATCCTATTGGAGGAAAATTCCAGTTAGGATTAGGGTTAGGTCACCATGAACTCGGATAGAAAAATGTTCACTGCCACCATACTCAGAGTGCTTGGGTATGGTTAGGAGGGCACTGACTTTTCTAGTCTACCGTATCTATGTTTCCTGGTAAAAAACATGGGAAAATGCCATTGGAGGAAAATTCCACTTAGGGTTAGGGTTAGCTCACCATGAACTCAGAAAGAAAAATGGACACTGCCAGCAAACTCAGAGTGCTTGGGAATGGTTTGGAGGGCACTTACTTTTCTTATCTACCCCATCAATGTTTCCTGGTAAAAAAAAAGGGAAAATCCCATTGGAGGAAAATTCCAGTTAGGATTAGGATTAGGTCACCATGAACTCGCATACAAAAAGGGATACTGTCAGCACACTCAGAGTTCTTGGGTATGGTTAGGAGGGCACTGACTTTTCTAGTCTACCGTATCTATGTTTCCTGGTAAAAAAAAAGGGAAAATCCCATTGGAGGAAAAATCCACTTAGGGTTAGGATTAGCTCACCATGAACTCGGATAGAAAAATGGACACTGCCAGAACACTCAGAGTGCTTGGGTACGGTTAGGAGGGAACTGACTTTTCCAGTCTACCCCATCAATGTTTCCTGGTAAAATACATGGGAAAATGCCACTGGAGGAAAATTCCACTTAGGGTTAAGGTTAGGTCACCATGAACTTGGATAGAAAAATGCACAATACCAGCACAGTCAGAGTGATTGGGTACGGTTAGGAGGGCACTGACTTTTCCAGTCTACCGTAACTATGTTTCCTGGTAAAATACATGGGAAAATCCTATTGGAGGAAAATTCCAGTTAGGTTTAGGGTTAGGTCACCATGAACTCGGATAGAAAAATGGACACTGCGAGAACACTCAGAGTGCTTGCGTACGGTTAGGAGAGAACTGACTTTTCTAGTCTACCGTAACTATGTTTCCTGGTAAAATACATGGGAAAATCCCATTGGAGGAAAATTCCAGTTAGGATTAGGGTTAGGTCACCATGAACTCAGAGAGAAAAATGGACACTGCCAGAACACTCAGAGTGCTTGGGTACGGTTAGGAGGGAACTGACTTTTCCAGTTTACCGTAACTACGTTTCCTGGTAAAATACATGTGAAAATCCTATTGGAGGAATATTCCAGTTAGGATTAGAGTTAGATCACCATGAACTCAGAAAGAAAAATGCACACTGCCAGCACAGTCAGAGTGATTGGTTTCGGTTAGGAGGGCACTGACTTTTCTAGTCTACCGTATCTATGTTTCAAGGTAAAATACATGGGAAAATCCGATTGGAGGAAAATTCTACTTAGGGTTAGGGTTAGGTCACCATGAACTCAGAGAGAAAAATGGACACTGCCAGAACACTCAGAGTGCTTGCGTACGGTTAGGAGAGAACTGACTTTTCCAGTTTACCGTAACTATGTTTCCTGGTAAAATACATGTGAAAATCCTATTGGAGGAAAATTCCAGTTAGGATTAGAGGTAGGTCACCATGAACTCGGATAGAAAAATGGACACTTCCAGAACACTCAGAGTGCTTGGGTATGGTTAAGAGGGCACTGACTTTTCTAGTCTACCGTATCTATGTTTCCTGGTAAAAAACATGGGAAAATCCCATTGGAGGAAAATTCCACTTAGGGTTAGGGTTAGCTCACCATGAACTCGGATAGAAAAATGGACACTTCCAGAACACTCAGAGTGCTTGGGTATGGTTAAGAGGGCACTGACTTTTCTAGTCTACCGTATCTACGTTTCCTCGTAAAATACATGGGAAAATCCCATTGGAGGAAAATTCTACTTAGGGTTAGGGATAGGTCTCCATGAACTCAGATAGAAAAATGGACACTGTCAGCACACTCAGAGTGCTTGGGTGCGGTTAGGAGGGCACTGACTTTTCTAGTCTACCGTAACTATGTTTCGTCGTAAAATACATGGGAAAATCCTATTGGAGGAAAATTCCAGTTAGGGTTAGGGTTAGGTCACCATGAACTCGGATACAAAAAGGGATACTGTCAGCAAACTCAGAGTGCTTGCGTACGGTTAGGAGAGAACTGACTTTTCTAGTCTACCGTAACTATGTTTCCTGGTAAAAAACATGGGAAAATCCCATTGGAGGAAAATTCCACTTAGGGTTAGGGTTAGCTCACCATGAACTCGGATAGAAAAATGGACACTGCCAGCAAACTCAGAATGCTTGGGTATGGTTCGGAGGGCACTGAATTTTCTACTCTACCGTATCTATGTTTCCTGGTAAAAAACATGGGAAAATCCCATTGGAGGAAAATTCCACTTAGGGTTAGGGTTAGCTCACCATGAACTCGGATAGAAAAATGGACACTGCCAGAACACTCAGAGTGCTTGGGTACGGTTAGGAGGGCACTGACTTTTCTAGTCTACCGCATCTATGTTTCCAGGTAAAATTCATTGGAAAATCCCATTGGAGGAAAATTCTACTTAGGGTTAGGGTTAGGTCACCATGAACTCCGATAGAAAAATGGACACTGTCAGCACACTCAGAGTGCTTGGGTACGGTTAGGAGGGCACTGACTTTTCTAGTCTACCGTAACTATGTTTCCTCGTAAAATACATGGGAAAATCCTATTGGAGGAAAATTCTTGTTAGGGTTAGGGTTAGGTCACCATGAACTCGGATACAAAAAGGGATACTGTCAGCACACTCAGAGTGCTTGCGTACGGTTAGGAGAGAACTGACTTTTCTAGTCTACCGTAACTTTGTTTCCTGGTAAAATACATGGGAAAATCCCATTGGAGGAAAATTCCAGTTAGGATTAGGGTTAGGTCACCATGAACTCAGAGAGAAAAATGGACACTGCCAGCATACTCAGAGTGCTTGGGTATGGTTCGGAGGGCAATGACCTTTCTAGTCTACCGTATCTATGTTTCCTGGTAAAAAACATGGGAAAATCCCATTGGACGAAAATTCCACTTAGGGTTAGTGTTAGCTCACCATGAACTCGTACAGAAAAATGGACACTGCCAGAACACTGAGAGTGCTTGGGTATGGTTAAGAGGGCCCTGACTTTTCTAGTCTACCGTATCTATGTTTCCTGGTAAAAAACATGGGAAAATCTCAGTGGAGGAAAATTCCACTTAGGGTTAGGGTTAGCTCACCTTGAACTCGGATAGAAAAATGAACACTGCCAGAACACTCAGAGTGCTTGGGTATGGTTAAGAGGGCACTGACTTTTCTAGTCTACCGTATCTATGTTTCCTGGTAGAATACATGGGAAAATACCATTGGAGGAAAATTCCACTTAGGATTAGGGTTAGGTCACCATGAACTATGATAGAAAAATGGACACTGCCAGAACACTCAGAGTGCTTGGGTACGGTTAGAAGGGAACTGACTTTTCTAGTCTACCATAACTATGTTTCCTGGTAAAATACATGGGAAAATCCTATTGGAGGAAAATTCCAGTTAGGATTAGGGTTAGGTCACCATGAACTATGATAGAAAAATGGATACTGTCAGCACACTTAGAATGCTTGGGTACGGTTAGGAGGGCAATGACTTTTCTTATCTACCCTATCAATGTTTCCTGGTAAAATACATGGGAAAATCCCATTGGAGGAAAATTCCAGTTAGGGTTAGGGTTAGGTCATCATGAACTCGGAGAGAAAAATGGACATTGCCAGAACACTCAGAGTGCTTGGGTACGGTTAGGAGGGAACTGACTTTTCTAGTCTACCGTAACTATGTTTCCTGGTAATATTCATGGGGAAATCCTATTGGAGGAAAATTCCAGTTAGGTTTAGGGTTAGGTCACCATAAACTCAGATAGAAAAATGGACACTGCCAGCATACTCAGAGTGCTTGGGTATGGTTAGGAGGGCAGTGACTTTTCTAGTCTACCTCATCTATATTTCCAGGTAAATATGGGAAAATTCCATTGGAGGAAAATTCTACTTAGGGTTAGGGTTAGGTCACCATGAACTTGGAGAGAAAAATGGACACTGACAGCACACTCAGAGTGCTTGGGTACGGTTAGGAGGGCACTGACTTTTAAAGTCTGCCGTAACTATGTTTCCTCGTAAAATACATGGGAAAATCCTATTGGAGGAAAATTCCAGTTAGGTTTAGGGTTAGGTCACCATGAACTCAGAGAGAAAAATGGACACTGCCAGCACACTCAGAGTACTTGGGTATACTTAAGAGGGCACTGACTTTTCTAGTCTACTGTATCTATGTTTTCTGGTAAAATACATGGGAAAATCCCATTAGAGGAAAATATCACTTAGGATTAGGGTTAGGTCACGATGAACTCGGCGAGAAAAATGGACACTGCCAGAACACTCAGAGTGCTTGGGTACGGTTAGGAGGGAACTGACTTTTCTAGTCTACCGTAACTATGTTTCCTCGTAAAATACATGGGAAAATCCTATTGGAGGAAAATTCCAGTTAGAATTAGGCTTAGGTCACCATGAACTCAGAGAGAAAAACGGACACTGCTAGCAAACTCAGAGTGCTTGGGTATGGTTAGGAGGGCACTGACTTTTTTTTATCTACCCTATCAGTGTTTCCTGGTAAAATACATGGGAAAATCCCATTGGAGGAAAATTCCACTTAGGGTTAGGGTTAGCTCACCATGAACTCAGATAGAAAAATGGACACTGCCAGAACACTCAGAGTGCTTGGGTATTGTTAGGAGTGCACTGATTTTTCTAGTCTACCATATCTATGTTTCCTGGTACAAGACATTGGAAAATCCCATTGGAGGAAAATTCTACTTAGGGTTAGGGTTAGGTCACCATGAACTCGGGTACAAAAAGGGATACTGTCAGCACACTCAGAGTGCTTGGGTATGGTTAGGAGGGCACTGACTTTTCTAGTCTACCGTAACTATTTTTCCTGGTAAAATACATGGGAAAATCCTATTGGAGGAAAAGTCCAGTTAGGATTAGAGTTAGGTCACCATGAACTCAGAAAGAAAAATGGACACTGCCAGCAAACTCAGAGTGATTGGGTACGGTTAGGAGGGCACTGACTTTTCTAGTCTACCGTATCTATGTTTCCAGGTAAAATACATGGGAAAATCCTATTGGAGGAAAATTCCAGTTAGGATTAGAGTTAGGTCACCATGAACTCAGAAAGAAAAATGGACACTGCCAGCAAACTTAGAGTGCTTGGGTATGGTTCGGAGGGCACTGACTTTTCTAGTCTACCGTATCTATGTTTCCTGGTAAAATACATGGGAAAATCCCATTGGAGGAAAATTCCAATTAGGGTTAGGGTTAGCTCACCATGAACTCGGATAGAAAAATGGACACTGCCAGAACACTCAGAGTGCTTGGGTAGGGTTAGGAGGGAACTGACTTTTCCAGTCTACCGTAACTATGTTAACTGGTAAAATACATGGGAAAATCCTATTGGAGGAAAATTCCACTTAGGATTAGGGTTATGTCACCATGAACTCGGATAGAAAAATGGACACTGCCAGCATACTCAGAGTGCTTGGGTATGGTTAGGAGGGCACTGACTTTTCTAGTCTACCGTATCTATGTTTCCAGGTAAAATACATGGGAAAATTCCATTGGAGGAAAATTCTACTTAGGGTTAGGGTTAGGTCACCATGAACTCAGAGAGAAAAATGGACACTGCCAGAACACTCAGAGTGCTTGCGTACGGTTAGGAGAGAACTGACCTTTCTAGTCTACCGTAACTATGTTTCCTGGTAAAATACATGGGAAAATCCCATTGGAGGAAAATTCCAGTTAGGGTTAGGGTTAGGTCACCATGAACTCGGTGCTTAGGTATGGGTAGGAGGACACTGACTTTTCTAGTCTACCGTATCTATGTTTCCTGGTAAAAAACATGGGAAAATCCCATTGGAGGAAAATTCCACTTAGGGTTAGGGTTAGGTCACCATGAACTCATAGACCAAAATGGACATCACCGACAAACTCGGAGTGCTTTGGAATGGTTAGGAGGGCACTGACTTTTCTAGGCTGCCCTATCTATGTTTCCTGGTAAAATACATGGAAAATCCCATTGGAGGAAAATTCTACTAGGGTTAGGGATAGGTCTCCATGAAACTCAGATAGAAAAATGGACACTGTCAGCACACTCAGAGTGCTTGGGTGCGGTTAGGAGGGCAAATGACTTTCTCTCGTCTACCGTAACTATGTTGCGGTAAAATACATGGGAAAATCCTATTGGAGGAAAATCCAGGTTAGGCGTTTAGGAGTTAGGGTCACCATGACTCGGATACAAAAAGGGATTACTGTCAGCAAAACTAGAGGCTGCGTCTACGGTTTAGGAGAAGAACTGACTTTAGTCTACCGCTATAACTATGTTATCCTGGTAAAAAAAAATGGGAAAATCCACATTGGAGGACAAATTTCCAATTAGGGTTAGGGTAGCTAACCATGAAAACTCGGATAGAAAAATGGACACTGCCAGCAAACTTCACGCCCCGAAATGCTTGGGTATGGTTAGGAGGCCACTGACTTTTCTTATCTACCTTATCAATGTTTCCTGGTAAAATACATGGGAAAATCCCATTGGAGGAAAATTCCACTTAGGGTTAGGGTTAGCTCACCATGAACTCGGATAGAAAAATGGACACTGCCAGAACACTCAGAGTGCTTGGGTACGGTTAGGAGGGAACTGACTTTTCTAGTCTACCGCATATATGTTTCCAGGTAAAATTCATTGGAAAATCCCATTGGAGGAAAATTCTACTTAGGGTTAGAGTTAGGTCACCACGAACTCAGATAGAAAAATGGACACTGTCAGCACACTCAGAGTGCTTGGGTACGGTTAGGAGGGCACTGACTTTTCTAGTCTACCGTAACTATGTTTCCTCGTAAAATACATGGGAAAATCCCATTGGAGGGAAATTCCAGTTAGGGTTAGTGTTAGGTCACCATGAACTCGGTGCTTAGGTATGGGTAGGAGGACACTGACTTTTCTAGTCTACCGTATCTATGTTTCCTGGTAAAAAACATGGGAAAATCCCATTGGAGGAAAATTCCACTTAGGGTTAGGGTTAGCTCACCATGAACTCGGATAGAAAAATGGACACTGCCAGAACACTCAGAGTGCATGGGTATGGTTAAGAGGGCACTGACTTTTCTAATCTAGCGTATCTACGTTTCTTCGTAAAATACATGGGAAAATCCTATTGGAGGAAAATTCCAGTTAGGTTTAGGGTTAGGTCACCATGAACTCAGAGAGAAAAATGGACACTGTCAGCACACTCAGAGTGCTTGCGTACGGTTAGGAGAGAACTGACTTTTCTAGTCTACCGTAACTATGTTTCTTGGTAAAATACATGGGAAGATCCCATTGGAGGAAAATTCCTGTTAGGATTAGGGTTACGTCACCATGAACTCAGAGAGAAAAATGGACACTGCCAGGCAATACTCAGGAGTGCTTGGGTATGTTCGGAGGGGCACATGACTTTTATAGTCTCCGATCTATGTTTCCTGGTAAAAAACATGGGAAAATCCCATTGGAGGAAAATTCCACTTAGGGTTAAGGTTAGGTCACCATGAACTTGGATAGAAAAATGGACACTGCCAGAACACTCAGAGTGCTTGGGTACGGTTAGGAGGGAACTGACTTTTCCAGTCTACCGTAACTATGTTTCCTGGTAAAAACATGGGAAAATCCCATTGGAGGAAAATTCCACTTAGGGTTAGGGTTAGGTCACCATGAACTTGGATAGAAAAATGGACACTGCCAGAACACTCAGAGTGCTTGGGTATGGTTAAGAGGGCCACACTCCCACAATAACCCCACTCCAATAACTCACCCCTGCACTACACCACATCCACTCCACCACAACCACCTACACTTCCCACAATTTAGCGGCACTCCCAACAGCCAGCACACTGACTTCTAGTCTACCGTATCTATGTTTCCTGGTAAAATACATGGGAAAATCCCATTGGAGGAATATTCCACTTAGGGTTAAGGTTAGGTCACCATGAACTTGGATAGAAAAATGGACACTGCCAGAACACTCAGAGTGCTTGCGTACGGTTAGGAAAGATCTGACTTTTCTAGTCTACCGTAACTATGTTTCCTGGTAAAATACATGGGAAAATCCTATTGGAGGAAAATTCCAGTTAGGATTAGAGTTAGGTCACCATGAATTCAGAAAGAAAAATGGACACTGCCAGCAAACTCAGAGTGATTGGGTACGGTTAGGAGGGCACTGACTTTTCTAGTCTACCGTATCTATGTTTCCAGGTAAAATACATGGGAAAATCCTATTGGAGGAAAATTCCAGTTAGGATTAGAGTTAGGTCACCATGAACTCAGAAAGAAAAATGGACACTGCCAGCAAACTCAGAGTGCTTGGGTATGGTTCGGAGGGCACTGACTTTTCTAGTCTACCGTATCTATGTTTCCTGGTAAAATACATGGGAAAATCCCATTGGAGGAAAATTCCAATTAGGGTTAGGGTTAGCTCACCATGAACTCGGATAGAAAAATGGACACTGCCAGAACACTCAGAGTGCTTGGGTACGGTTAGGAGGGAACTGACTTTTCCAGTTTACCGTAACTACGTTTCCTGGTAAAATACATGTGAAAATCCTATTGGAGGAAAATTCCAGTTAGGATTAGAGTTAGATCACCATGAACTCAGAAAGAAAAATGCACACTGCCAGCACAGTCAGAGTGATTGGTTATGGTTAAGAGGGCACTGACTTTTCTAGTCTACCGTATCTATGTTTCCTGGTAAAAAACATGGGAAAATCCCATTGGAGGAAAATTCCACTTAGGGTTAGGGTCAGCTCACCATGAACTCAGATAGAAAAATGGACACTTCCAGAACACTCAGAGTTTTTGGGTATGGTTAAGAGGGCACTGACTTTTCTAGTCTACCGTATCTACGTTTCCTCATAAAATACATGGGAAAATCCCATTGGAGGAAAATTCTACTTAGGGTTAGGGATAGGTCTCCATGAACTCAGATAGAAAAATGGACACTGTCAGCACACTCAGAGTGCTTGGGTGCGGTTAGGAGGGCACTGACTTTTCTAGTCTACCGTAACTATGTTTCGTCGTAAAATACATGGGAAAATCCTATTGGAGGAAAATTCCAGTTAGGGTTAGAGTTAGGTCACCATGAACTCGGATACAAAAAGGGATACTGTCAGCAAACTCAGAGTGCTTGCGTACGGTTAGGAGAGAACTGACTTTTCTAGTCTACCGTAACTATGTTTCCTGGTAAAAAACATGGGAAAATCCCATTGGAGGAAAATTCCACTTAGGGTTAGGGTTAGCTCACCATGAACTCGGATAGAAAAATGGACACTGCCAGCAAACTCAGAATACTTGGGTATTGTTCGGAGGGCACTGAATTTTCTACTCTACCGTATCTATGTTTCCTGGTAAAAAACATGGGAAAATCCCATTGGAGGAAAATTCCACTTAGGGTTAGGGTTAGCTCACCATGAACTCGGATAGAAAAATGGACACTGCCAGAACACTCAGAGTGCTTGGGTACGGTTAGGAGGGAACTGACTTTTCTAGTCTACCGCATATATGTTTCCAGGTAAAATTCATTGGAAAATCCCATTGGAGGAAAATTCTACTTAGGGTTAGAGTTAGGTCACCACGAACTCAGATAGAAAAATGGACACTGTCAGCACACTCAGAGTGCTTGGGTACGGTTAGGAGGGCACTGACTTTTCTAGTCTACCGTAACTATGTTTCCTCGTAAAATACATGGGAAAATCCTATTGGAGGAAAATTCTTGTTAGGGTTAGGGTTAGGTCACCATGAACTCGGATACAAAAAGGGATACTGTCAGCACACTCAGAGTGCTTGCGTACGGTTAGGAGAGAACTGACTTTTCTAGTCTACCGTAACTTTGTTTCCTGGTAAAATACATGGGAAAATCCCATTGGAGGAAAATTCCAGTTAGGATTAGGGTTAGGTCACCATGAACTCAGAGAGAAAAATGGACACTTCTAGCAAACTCAGAGTGCTTGGGTATGGTTTGCAGGGCACTGACTTTTCTTATCTACCCCATCAATGTTTCCTGGTAAAATACATGGGAAAAATCCCCATTGGACGAAAATTCACGTAGGGTTAGGGTTAGCTCACCATGAAATCGGATAGAAAAATGGACACTGCCAGAACACTGAGAGTGCTTGGGTATGGTTAAGAGGGCCCGGACTTTTCTAGTCTACCGTATCTATGTTTCCTGGTAAAAAACATGGGAAAATCTCAGTGGAGGAAAATTCCACTTAGGGTTAGGGTTAGCTCACCTTGAACTCGGATAGAAAAATGAACACTGCCAGAACACTCAGAGTGCTTGGGTAGGGTTAAGAGGGCACTGACTTTTCTAGTCTACCGTATCTATGTTTCCTGGTAGAATACATGGGAAAATACCATTGGAGGAAAATTCCACTTAGGGTTAGGGTTAGCTCACCATGAACTCGGATAGAAAAATGGACACTGCCAGAACACTCAGAGTGCTTGGGTACGGTTAGGAGGGAACTGACTTTTCTAGTCTACCATAACTATGTTTCCTGGTAAAATACATGGGAAAATCCTATTGGAGGAAAATTCCAGTTAGGATTAGGGTTAGGTCACCATGAACTATGATAGAAAAATGGATACTGTCAGCACACTTAGAATGCTTGGGTACGGTTAGGAGGGAACTGACTTTTCTAGTCTACCGTAACTATGTTTCCTGGTAAAATTCATGGGGAAATCCTATTGGAGGAAAATTCCAGTTAGGTTTAGGGTTAGGTCACCATAAACTCAGATAGAAAAATGGACACTGCCAGCATACTCAGAGTGCTTGGGTATGGTTAGGAGGGCAGTGACTTTTCTAGTCTACCTTATCTATATTTCCAGGTAAATATGGGAAAATTCCATTGGAGGAAAATTCTACTTAGGGTTAGGGTTAGGTCACCATGAACTCGGAGAGAAAAATGGACACTGACAGCACACTCAGAGTGCTTGGGTACGGTTAGGAGGGCACTGACTTTTAAAGTCTGCCGTAACTATGTTTCCTCGTAAAATACATGGGAAAATCCTATTGGAGGAAAATTCCAGTTAGGTTTAGGGTTAGGTCACCATGAACTCAGAGAGAAAAATGGACACTGCCAGCACACTCAGAGTGCTTGGGTATAGTTAAGAGGGCACTGACTTTTCTAGTCTACTGTATCTATGTTTTCTGGTAAAATACATGGGAAAATCCCATTAGAGGAAAATATCACTTAGGATTAGGGTTAGGTCACGATGAACTCGGCGAGAAAAATGGACACTGCCAGAACACTCAGAGTGCTTGGGTACGGTTAGGAGGGAACTGACTTTTCTAGTCTACCGTAACTATGTTTCCTCGTAAAATACATGGGAAAATCCTATTGGAGGAAAATTCCAGTTAGAATTAGGCTTAGGTCACCATGAACTCAGAGAGAAAAACGGACACTGCTAGCAAACTCAGAGTGCTTGGGTATGGTTAGGAGGGCACTGACTTTTATTATCTACCCTATCAGTGTTTCCTGGTCACCCAACATGGCAAATCCCATGGGCGGAACGATTCTCCTTAGGGAGGGTTATCTCACAGAACCGGATAGACCAAAGGCCACTGCCATAAACACTCAGAGTGCTTGGGTCCGGTTTGGAGAGCACTGACTTTGCCAGGTTTCACCGACACTATGTTTCTGGTAAAAACAAACATGGGAAAAATCCCCTTGGAGGGGATCCATTCCCGTTTAGGTTTAGGGTTCGGTCACCATGAACTCTGGGATAGAAACACAATGGACACGCCAGCACACTGACCGAGACTTTGGGTATGTGGTTAAGAGTGGCACTGACTTTCTAGTCTACGTATCTAGTGTTTCCTGGTAAAATACATGGGAAAATCCATTGGAGCCACAAATCAGTTAGGTTTAGGGTTAGGTCACCATGAACTCGGATACAAAAAGGGATATTGTCAGCACACTCAGAGTGCTTGCGTACGGTTAGGAAAGAACTGACTTTTCTAGTCTACCGTAACTATGTTTCCTGGTAAAATACATGGGAAAATCCTATTGGAGGAAAAGTCCTGTTAGGATTAGAGTTAGGTCACCATGAACTCAGAAAGAAAAATGGACACTGCCAGCAAACTCAGAGTGATTGGGTAGGGTTAGGCAGGAGCCTTTCTAGCTACAGCACACCTATGTTCCAGATAAACTACATGGGGAAACATTCATATATTGGACGGAAACTTCCAGTTATGGATTCAGAGTTAGGTCACCATGAAATAGAAAGAAAAAGGACACTGCCAGCAAATCAGAGTGCTCGGGTATGGTCGGACGGGGCCGACGGATTTCTAGTCTACCGGATCTATGTTTCCTGGTAAAATACATGGGAAAATCCCATTGGAGGAAAATTCCAATTAGGGTTAGGGTTAGCTCACCATGAACTCGGATAGAAAAATGGACACTGCCAGAACACTCAGAGTGCTTGGGTACGGTTAGGAGGGAACTGACTTTTCCAGTCTACCGTAACTATGTTAACTGGTAAAATACATGGGAAAATCCTATTGGAGGAAAATTCCACTTAGGATTAGGGTTATGGCACCATGAACTCAGAAACAAAAAATGGACACTGCCAGCACAGTCAGAGTGATTGGGTATGGTTAGGAGGGCACTGACTTTTCTAGTCTACCGTATCTATGTTTCCTGGTAAAATACATGGGAAAATCCCATTGGAGGAAAATTCCAATTAGGGTTAGGGTTAGCTCACCATGAACTCGGATAGAAAAATGGACACTGCCAGAACACTCAGAGTGCTTGGGTACGGTTAGGAGGGAACTGACTTTTCCAGTCTACCGTAACTATGTTAACTGGTAAAATACATGGGAAAATCCTATTGGAGGAAAATTCCACTTAGGATTAGGGTTATGGCACCATGAACTCAGAAACAAAAAATGGACACTGCCAGCACAGTCAGAGTGATTGGGTATGGTTAGGAGGGCACTGACTTTTCTAGTCTACCGTATCTATGTTTCCTGGTAAAATACATGGGAAAATCCCATTGGAGGAAAATTCTACTTAGGGTTAGGGTTAGGTCACCATGAACTCAGAGAGAAAAATGGACACTGCCAGAACACTCAGAGTGCTTGCGTACGGTTAGGAGAGAACTGATCTTTCTAGTCTACCGTGACTATGTTTCCTGGTAAAATACATGGGAAAATCCCATTGGAGGAAAATTCCAGTTAGGGTTAGGGGTAGGTCACCATGAACTCGGATACAAAAAGGGATACTGTCAGCACACTCAGAGTGCTTAGGTATGGGTAGGAGGACACTGACTTTTCTAGTCTACCGTATCTATGTTTCCTGGTAAAAAACATGGGAAAATCCCATTGGAGGAAAATTCCACTTAGGGTTAGGGTTAGCTCACCATGAACTCGGATAGAAAAATGGACACTTCCAGAACAGTCAGAGTGCTTGGGTATGGTTAAGAGGGCACTGACTTTTCTAATCTAGCGTATCTACGTTTCTTCGTAAAATACATGGGAAAATCCTATTGGAGGAAAATTCCAGTTAGGTTTAGGGTTAGGTCACCATGAACTCAGAGAGAAAAATGGACACTGTCAGCACACTCAGAGTGCTTGCGTACGGTTAGGAGAGAACTGACTTTTCTAGTCTACCGTAACTATGTTTCTTGGTAAAATACATGGGAAGATCCCATTGGAGGAAAATTTCAGTTAGGATTAGGGTTAGGTCACCATGAACTCGGATACAAAAAGGGATATTGTCAGCACACTCAGAGTGCTTGCGTACGGTTAGGAAAGAACTGACTTTTCTAGTCTACCGTAACTATGTTTCCTGGTAAAATACATGGGAAAAACCCATTGGAGCAAAATTCCAGTTAGGATTAGGGTTAGGTCACCATGAACTCGGATAGAAAAATGTTCACTGCCACCATACTCAGAGTGCTTGGGTATGGTTAGGAGGGCATTGACTTTTCTAGTCTACCGTATCTATGTTTCCTGGTAAAAAACATGGGAAAATGCCATTGGAGGAAAATTCCACTTAGGGTTAGGGTTAGCTCACCATGAACTCGGATAGAAAATTGGACACTTCCAGAACAGTCGGAGTGCTTGGGTATGGTTAAGAGGGCACTGACTTTTCTAGTCTAGCGTATCTACGTTTCCTCGTAAAATACATGGGAAAATCCTATTGGAGGAAAATTCCAGTTAGGGTTAGGGTTAGGTCACCATGAACTCGGATACAAAAAGTGATACTGTGAGCACACTCATAGTGCTTGCGTACGGTTAGGAAAGAACTGACTTTTCTAGTCTACCGTATCTATGTTTCCTGGTAAAAAACATGGGAAAATGCCATTGGAGGAAAATTCCACTTAGGGTTAGGGTTAGCTCACCATGAACTCGGATAGAAAAAGGGATACTGTCAGCACACTCAGAGTGCTCTGGTATGGTTAGGAGGGCAGTGACTTTTCTCATCTATCGTAAGTATGTTTCCTGGTAAAATACATGGGAAAATCCTATTGGAGGAAAATTCCAGTTAGGATTAGGGTTAGGTCACCATGAACTCAGAAAGAAAAATGGACACTGCCAGCAAACTCAGAGTGCTTGGGAATGGTTTGGAGGGCACTGACTTTTCTTATCTACCCCATCAATGTTTCCTGGTAAAATACATGGGAAAATGCCACTTGAGGAAAATTCCACTTAGGGTTAAGGTTAGGTCACCATGAACTTGGATAGAAAAATGGACACTGCCAGAACACTCAGAGTGCTTGGGTACGGTTAGGAGGGAACTGACTTTTCCAGTCTACCGTAACTATGTTTCCTGGTAAAAACATGGGAAAATCCCATTGGAGGAAAATTCCACTTAGGGTTAGGGTTAGGTCACCATGAACTTGGATAGAAAAATGGACACTGCCAGAACACTCAGAGTGCTTGGGTATGGTTAAGAGGGCATTGACTTTTCTAGTCTACCGTATCTATGTTTCCTGGTAAAATACATGGGAAAATCCCATTGGAGGAAAATTCCAGTTAGGGTTAGGGTTAGGTCACCATGAACTCGGATACAAAAAGGGATATTGTCAGCACACTCAGAGTGCTTGCGTACGGTTAGGAAAGATCTGACTTTTCTAGTCTACCGTAACTATGTTTCCTGGTAAAATACATGGGAAAATCCTATTGGAGGAAAATTCCAGTTAGGATTAGAGTTAGGTCACCATGAATTCAGAAAGAAAAATGGACACTGCCAGCAAACTCAGAGTGATTGGGTACGGTTAGGAGGGCACTGACTTTTCTAGTCTACCGTATCTATGTTTCCACGTAAAATACATGGGAAAATCCTATTGGAGGAAAATTCCAGTTAGGATTAGAGTTAGGTCACCATGAACTCAGAAAGAAAAATGGACACTGCTAGCAAACTCAGAGTGCTTGGGTATGGTTCGGAGGGCACTGACTTTTCTAGTCTACCGTATCTATGTTTCCTGGTAAAATACATGGGAAAATCCCATTGGAGGAAAATTCCAATTAGGGTTAGGGTTAGCTCACCATGAACTCGGATAGAAAAATGGACACTGCCAGCACACTCAGAGTGCTTGGGTATGGTTCGGAGGGCACTGACTTTTCTAGTCTACCGTATCTATGTTTCCTGGTAAAATACATGGGAAAATCCCATTGGAGGAAAATTCCAGTTAGGGTTAGGTGTAGGTCACCATGAACTCGGATACAAAAAGGGATACTGTCAGCACACTCAGAGTGCTTAGGTATGGGTAGGAGGACACTGACTTTTCTAGTCTACCGTAACTATGTTTTCCTGCTAACAAATCATGGTAAAAACCCATTGAGCAAAATTCCAGTTTAGGATTAGGGTTAGTCACCATGAACTCGTATAGAAAAATGTTCACTGCCACCATACTCAGAGTGCTTGGGTAGGGTTAGGAGAGCACTGACCTTTCTAGGCTGTCTTATCTATGTTTCCTGGTAAAATACATGGGAAAATCCCATTGGAGGAAAATTCCACTTAGGGTTAGGGTTACGTCACCGTGAACTCCTAGAGCAAAATGGACATCGCCAACAAACTCGGAGTGCTTGGGTATGGTTAGAGGGCACTGACTTTTCTAGGCTGCCCTATCTATGTTTCCTGGTAAAATACATGGGAAAATCCCATTGGAGGAAAATTCCACTTAGGTTAGGGTTACGTCACCATGAACTCCTATAGCAAAATGGACATCGCCAACGAACTCAGAGTGCTTGGGCATGGATAGGAGGGCACTTACTTTTCTAGTATGCCCTATCTATGTTTCCTTGTAAAAACATGGGAAAATCTCATTGGAGGAAAATTCCACTTAGGGTTAGGGTTAGCTCACCATGAACTCGGATAGAAAAGGGATACTGTCGAGCACACTCAGAGTGCTCTGGTATGGTTAGGAGGGCAAGTGTGACTTTTTCTCATCTATCGTAAGTATGTTTCCCTGGTAAAATACATTGGGAAATCCTATGGTAAGGAAAATTCCAGTTAGATTAGGGTTGGTCACCATTACTCAGAAAGAAGAAATGGACACTGCCAGCAAAAACTCAGAGTGCTTTGGGATGGTTTGGGAGGGCACTGCTGACTTTTCTATTCTACCCATCTGTGTTTCCTGGTAAAATACATGGGAAAATGCCACTTGAGGAAAATTCCACTTAGGGTTAAGGTTAGGTCACCATGAACTTGGATAGAAAAATGGACACTGCCAGAACACTCAGAGTGCTTGGGTACCGTTAGGAGGGAACTGACTTTTCCAGTCTACCGTAACTATGTTTCCTGGTAAAAACATGGGAAAATCCCATTGGAGGAAAATTCCACTTAGGGTTAGGGTTAGGTCACCATGAACTTGGATAGAAAAATGGACACTGCCAGAACACTCAGAGTGCTTGGGTATGGTTAAGAGGGCATTGACTTTTCTAGTCTACCGTATCTATGTTTCCTGGTAAAATACATGGGAAAATCCCATTGGAGGAATATTCCACTTAGGGTTAAGGTTAGGTCACCATGAACTTGGATAGAAAAATGGACACTGCCAGAACACTCAGAGTGCTTGCGTACGGTTAGGAAAGATCTGACTTTTCTAGTCTACCGTAACTATGTTTCCTGGTAAAATACATGGGAAAATCCTATTGGAGGAAAATTCCAGTTAGGATTAGAGTTAGGTCACCATGAATTCAGAAAGAAAAATGGACACTGCCAGCAAACTCAGAGTGATTGGGTACGGTTAGGAGGGCACTGACTTTTCTAGTCTACCGTATCTATGTTTCCACGTAAAATACATGGGAAAATCCTATTGGAGGAAAATTCCAGTTAGGATTAGAGTTAGGTCACCATGAACTCAGAAAGAAAAATGGACACTGCTAGCAAACTCAGAGTGCTTGGGTATGGTTCGGAGGGCACTGACTTTTCTAGTCTACCGTATCTATGTTTCCTGGTAAAATACATGGGAAAATCCCATTGGAGGAAAATTCCAATTAGGGTTAGGGTTAGCTCACCATGAACTCGGATAGAAAAATGGACACTGCCAGAACACTCAGAGTGCTTGGGTATGGTTAGGAGGGCACTGACTTTTCTAGTCTACCGTATCTATGTTTCCAGGTAAAATACATGGGAAAATTCCATTGGAGGAAAATTCTACTTAGGGTTAGGGTTAGGTCACCATGAACTCAGAGAAAAAAATGGACACTGCCAGAACACTCAGAGTGCTTGCGTACGGTTAGGAGAGAACTGATCTTTCTAGTCTACCGTAACTATGTTTCCTGGTAAAATACATGGGAAAATCCCATTGGAGGAAAATTCCAGTTAGGGTTAGGGGTAGGTCACCATGAACTCGGATACAAAAAGGGATACTGTCAGCACACTCAGAGTGCTTAGGTATGGGTAGGAGGACACTGACTTTTCTAGTCTACCGTATCTATGTTTCCTGGTAAAAAACATGGGAAAATCCCATTGGAGGAAAATTCCACTTAGGGTTAGGGTTAGCTCACCATGAACTCGGATAGAAAAATGGACACTTCCAGAACAGTCAGAGTGCTTGGGTATGGTTAAGAGGGCACTGACTTTTCTAATCTAGCGTATCTACGTTTCTTCGTAAAATACATGGGAAAATCCTATTGGAGGAAAATTCCAGTCAGAGTGCTTGGGTATGGTTAAGAGGGCACTGACTTTTCTAATCTAGCGTATCTACGTTTCTTCGTAAAATACATGGGAAAATCCTATTGGAGGAAAATTCCAGTTAGGTTTAGGGTTAGGTCACCATGAACTCAGAGAGAAAAATGGACACTGTCAGCACACTCAGAGTGCTTGCGTACGGTTAGGAGAGAACTGACTTTTCTAGTCTACCGTAACTATGTTTCTTGGTAAAATACATGGGAAGATCCCATTGGAGGAAAATTTCAGTTAGGATTAGGGTTAGGTCACCATGAACTCAGAGAGAAAAATGGACACTGCCAGCACACTCAGAGTGCTTGGGTATGGTTCGGAGGGCACTGACTTTTCTAGTCAACCGTATCTATGTTTCCTGGTAAAATACATGGGAAATTCCATTGGAGGAAAATTCCAGTTAGGGTTAGGGTTAGGTCACCATGAACTCGGATACAAAAAGGGATATTGTCAGCACACTCAGAGTGCTTGCGTACGGTTAGGAAAGAACTGACTTTTCTAGTCTACCGTAACTATGTTTCCTGGTAAAATACATGGGAAAAACCCATTGGAGCAAAATTCCAGTTAGGATTAGGGTTAGGTCACCATGAACTCGGATAGAAAAATGTTCACTGCCACCATACTCAGAGTGCTTGGGTATGGTTAGGAGGGCATTGACTTTTCTAGTCTACCGTATCTATGTTTCCTGGTAAAAAACATGGGAAAATGCCATTGGAGGAAAATTCCACTTAGGGTTAGGGTTAGCTCACCATGAACTCGGATAGAAAAATGGACACTTCCAGAACAGTCGGAGTGCTTGGGTATGGTTAAGAGGGCACTGACTTTTCTAGTCTACTGTATCTACGTTTCCTCGTAAAATACATGGGAAAATCCTATTGGAGGAAAATTCCAGTTAGGGTTAGGGTTAGGTCACCATGAACTCGGATACAAAAAGTGATACTGTGAGCACACTCATAGTGCTTGCGTACGGTTAGGACAGAACTGACTTTTCTAGTCT
>NW_024100147.1:0-5869 GCF_016545835.1 Crotalus tigris | reverse complement strand
TTAGGGTTAGGTCACCATGAACTCAGAAAGAAAAATGGACACTGCCAGCAAACTCAGAGTGCTTGGGAATGGTTTGGAGGGCACTGACTTTTCTTATCTACCCCATCAATGTTTCCTGGTAAAATACATGGGAAAATGCCACTTGAGGAAAATTCCACTTAGGGTTAAGGTTAGGTCACCATGAACTTGGATAGAAAAATGGACACTGCCAGAACACTCAGAGTGCTTGGGTACCGTTAGGAGGGAACTGACTTTTCCAGTCTACCGTAACTATGTTTCCTGGTAAAAACATGGGAAAATCCCATTGGAGGAAAATTCCACTTAGGGTTAGGGTTAGGTCACCATGAACTTGGATAGAAAAATGGACACTGCCAGAACACTCAGAGTGCTTGGGTATGGTTAAGAGGGCATTGACTTTTCTAGTCTACCGTATCTATGTTTCCTGGTAAAATACATGGGAAAATCCCATTGGAGGAATATTCCACTTAGGGTTAAGGTTAGGTCACCATGAACTTGGATAGAAAAATGGACACTGCCAGAACACTCAGAGTGCTTGCGTACGGTTAGGAAAGATCTGACTTTTCTAGTCTACCGTAACTATGTTTCCTGGTAAAATACATGGGAAAATCCTATTGGAGGAAAATTCCAGTTAGGATTAGAGTTAGGTCACCATGAATTCAGAAAGAAAAATGGACACTGCCAGCAAACTCAGAGTGATTGGGTACGGTTAGGAGGGCACTGACTTTTCTAGTCTACCGTATCTATGTTTCCACGTAAAATACATGGGAAAATCCTATTGGAGGAAAATTCCAGTTAGGATTAGAGTTAGGTCACCATGAACTCAGAAAGAAAAATGGACACTGCTAGCAAACTCAGAGTGCTTGGGTATGGTTCGGAGGGCACTGACTTTTCTAGTCTACCGTATCTATGTTTCCTGGTAAAATACATGGGAAAATCCCATTGGAGGAAAATTCCAATTAGGGTTAGGGTTAGCTCACCATGAACTCGGATAGAAAAATGGACACTGCCAGAACACTCAGAGTGCTTGGGTATGGTTAGGAGGGCACTGACTTTTCTAGTCTACCGTATCTATGTTTCCAGGTAAAATACATGGGAAAATTCCATTGGAGGAAAATTCTACTTAGGGTTAGGGTTAGGTCACCATGAACTCAGAGAAAAAAATGGACACTGCCAGAACACTCAGAGTGCTTGCGTACGGTTAGGAGAGAACTGATCTTTCTAGTCTACCGTAACTATGTTTCCTGGTAAAATACATGGGAAAATCCCATTGGAGGAAAATTCCAGTTAGGGTTAGGGGTAGGTCACCATGAACTCGGATACAAAAAGGGATACTGTCAGCACACTCAGAGTGCTTAGGTATGGGTAGGAGGACACTGACTTTTCTAGTCTACCGTATCTATGTTTCCTGGTAAAAAACATGGGAAAATCCCATTGGAGGAAAATTCCACTTAGGGTTAGGGTTAGCTCACCATGAACTCGGATAGAAAAATGGACACTTCCAGAACAGTCAGAGTGCTTGGGTATGGTTAAGAGGGCACTGACTTTTCTAATCTAGCGTATCTACGTTTCTTCGTAAAATACATGGGAAAATCCCATTGGAGGAAAATTCCAGTTAGGGTTAGGGTTAGGTCACCATGAACTCGGATACAAAAAGGGATATTGTCAGCACACTCAGAGTGCTTGCGTACGGTTAGGAAAGATCTGACTTTTCTAGTCTACCGTAACTATGTTTCCTGGTAAAATACATGGGAAAATCCTATTGGAGGAAAATTCCAGTTAGGATTAGAGTTAGGTCACCATGAATTCAGAACGAAAAATGGACACTGCCAGCAAACTCAGAGTGATTGGGTACGGTTAGGAGGGCACTGACTTTTCTAGTCTACCGTATCTATGTTTCCAGGTAAAATACATGGGAAAATCCTATTGGAGGAAAATTCCAGGTAGGATTAGAGTTAGGTCACCATGAACTCAGAAAGAAAAATGGACAGCTGCTAGCAACTCAGAGTGCTTGGGTAATGTTCGGAGGGCACTGACTTTTCTAGTCTACCGTATCTATGTTCCTGTACAATACTGGGAAAACCCATTGGAGGAATTCCAATTTAGGGTTAAGGGTGAGCTCACCATGAAACTACGGTAGGAAACATGGCAACTGCCAGCACACTAGCGTGCTTGGGTAGGGTCGAGGCACTGACTTTTCTAGATACTCGTATCTATTTTTTCCTGGTAAAGATACATGGGAAAAATCCCCATTGGGAGGAAAATTCCAGTTAGGGTTAGGGTTAGGTCCACCATTACTCGTACAAAATGGATGTTGTCAGCACACTCAGAGTGCTTGCGTACGGTTAGGAAAGAACTGACTTTTCTAGTCTACCGTAACTATGTTTCCTGGTAAAATACATGGGAAAAACCCATTGGAGCAAAATTCCAGTTAGGATTAGGGTTAGGTCACCATGAACTCGGATAGAAAAATGTTCACTGCCACCATACTCAGAGTGCTTGGGTATGGTTAGGAGGGCATTGACTTTTCTAGTCTACCGTATCTATGTTTCCTGGTAAAAAACATGGGAAAATGCCATTGGAGGAAAATTCCACTTAGGGTTAGGGTTAGCTCACCATGAACTCGGATAGAAAAATGGACACTTCCAGAACAGTCGGAGTGCTTGGGTATGGTTAAGAGGGCACTGACTTTTCTAGTCTACTGTATCTACGTTTCCTCGTAAAATACATGGGAAAATCCTATTGGAGGAAAATTCCAGTTAGGGTTAGGGTTAGGTCACCATGAACTCGGATACAAAAAGTGATACTGTGAGCACACTCATAGTGCTTGCGTACGGTTAGGACAGAACTGACTTTTCTAGTCTACCGTATCTATGTTTCCTGGTAAAAAACATGGGAAAATGCCATTGGAGGAAAATTCCACTTAGGGTTAGGGTTAGCTCACCATGAACTCGGATAGAAAAAGGGATACTGTCAGCACACTCAGAGTGCTCTGGTATGGGTTAGGAGGGCAGTGACTTTTCTCATCTATCGTAAGTATGTTTCCTGGTAAAATACATGGGAAAATCCTATTGGAGGAAAATTCCAGTTAGGATTAGGGTTAGGTCACCATGAACTCAGAAAGAAAAATGGACACTGCCAGCAAACTCAGAGTGCTTGGGAATGGTTTGGAGGGCACTGACTTTTCTTATCTACCCCATCAATGTTTCCTGGTAAAATACATGGGAAAATGCCACTTGAGGAAAATTCCACTTAGGGTTAAGGTTAGGTCACCATGAACTTGGATAGAAAAATGGACACTGCCAGAACACTCAGAGTGCTTGGGTACGGTTAGGAGGGAACTGACTTTTCCAGTCTACCGTAACTATGTTTCCTGGTAAAAACATGGGAAAATACCATTGGAGGAAAATTCCACTTAGGGTTAGGGTTTAGGTCACCATAACTTGGATTAGAAAAATGGACACTGCCAGAACACTCAGAGTGCTTGGGTATGGTTAGCGGGGCATTGACTTTTCTAGTCTATCCGTATCTATGTTTTTTCTGTAAATAACATTGGAAATCCCTTGGAGGAATATTCCACTGTAGGGTTAGGGTTAGGTCACCATGAACTCGGATAGAAAAATGGACACTGCTAGCAAACTCAGAGTGCTTGGGTATGGTTAGGAGGGCACTGACTTTTCTAGTCTACCGTATCGATGTTTCCTGGTAAAAAACATGGGAAAATCCCATTGGAGGAAAATTCCACTTAGGGTTAGGGTTAGCTTACCATGAACTCGGATAGAAAAATGGACACTGCCAGCAAACTCAGAGTGATTGGGTACGGTTTAGAAAAAAAAAGGGCACTGACTTTTCTAGTCTAACGTAACTATGTTTCCTCGTAAAATACATGGGAAAATCGAATTGGAGGTAAATTCCAGTTAGAATTAGGGTTAGATCACCATGAACTCAGAGAGAAAAACGGACACTGCTAGCAAACTCAGAGTGCTTGGGTATGGTTAGGAGGGCATTGACTTTTTTTATCTACCCTATCAATGTTTCGTGATAAAATACATGGGAAAATCCCATTGGAGGAAAATTCCACTTAGGGTTAGGGTTAGCTCACCATGAACTCGGATAGAAAAATGGACACTGCCAGAACACTCAGAGTGCTTGGGTATGGTTAGGAGGGCACTGACTTTTCTAGTCTACCGTATCTATGTTTCCAGGTAAAATACATGGGAAAATTCCATTGGAGGAAAATTCTACTTAGGGTTAGGGTTAGGTCACCATGAACTCAGAGAAAAAAATGGACACTGCCAGAACACTCAGAGTGCTTGCGTACGGTTAGGAGAGAACTGATCTTTCTAGTCTACCGTAACTATGTTTCCTGGTAAAATACATGGGAAAATCCCATTGGAGGAAAATTCCAGTTAGGGTTAGGGGTAGGTCACCATGAACTCGGATACAAAAAGGGATACTGTCAGCACACTCAGAGTGCTTAGGTATGGGTAGGAGGACACTGACTTTTCTAGTCTACCGTATCTATGTTTCCTGGTAAAAAACATGGGAAAATCCCATTGGAGGAAAATTCCACTTAGGGTTAGGGTTAGCTCACCATGAACTCGGATAGAAAAATGGACACTTCCAGAACAGTCAGAGTGCTTGGGTATGGTTAAGAGGGCACTGACTTTTCTAATCTAGCGTATCTACGTTTCTTCGTAAAATACATGGGAAAATCCCATTGGAGGAAAATTCCAGTTAGGGTTAGGGTTAGGTCACCATGAACTCGGATACAAAAAGGGATATTGTCAGCACACTCAGAGTGCTTGCGTACGGTTAGGAAAGATCTGACTTTTCTAGTCTACCGTAACTATGTTTCCTGGTAAAATACATGGGAAAATCCTATTGGAGGAAAATTCCAGTTAGGATTAGAGTTAGGTCACCATGAATTCAGAACGAAAAATGGACACTGCCAGCAAACTCAGAGTGATTGGGTACGGTTAGGAGGGCACTGACTTTTCTAGTCTACCGTATCTATGTTTCCACGTAAAATACATGGGAAAATCCTATTGGAGGAAAATTCCAATAGGATTAGAGTTAGGTCACCATGAACTCAGAAAGAAAAATGGACACTGCCTAGCAACTCGAGTGCTTGGGATGGTTCGGAGGGCCTGACTTTTCTAGTCTACCGTAGCTAATGTTTCCTGGTAAATACATGGGAAATCCCATTGGAGAAATATTCCAATTAGGGTTAGGGTTAGCTCACCAATGAACTCGGATAGAAAAATTGGACACTTGCCAAGCACACTCAAGTGCTTGGTATGGTTTCGGATGGGCACTGACTTTTCTAGTCTACCGTATCTATGTTTCTGGTAATATGGGAAAATCCCATTGGAGGACAATTCCAGTTAGGGTTAGGTTAGGTCACCATGAACTCGGATACAAAAAGGGATAGTGTCAGCACACTCAGAGTGCTTGCGTACGGTTAGGAAAGAACTGACTTTTCTAGTCTACCGTAACTATGTTTCCTGGTAAAATACATGGGAAAAACCCATTGGAGCAAAATTCCAGTTAGGATTAGGGTTAGGTCACCATGAACTCGGATAGAAAAATGTTCACTGCCACCATACTCAGAGTGCTTGGGTATGGTTAGGAGGGCATTGACTTTTCTAGTCTACCGTATCTATGTTTCCTGGTAAAAAACATGGGAAAATGCCATTGGAGGAAAATTCCACTTAGGGTTAGGGTTAGCTCACCATGAACTCGGATAGAAAATTGGACACTTCCAGAACAGTCGGAGTGCTTGGGTATGGTTAAGAGGGCACTGACTTTTCTAGTCTAGCGTATCTACGTTTCCTCGTAAAATACATGG